>NC_134088.1:30067160-30367160 GCF_000715075.1 Nicotiana tabacum | reverse complement strand
AGGTATCACAAAAAAATAAAAGTAAGCACTCAAGATATTTTTCCTACGACAAGAAAAGAAAATATTCTTTTTGTTGAAATAAAAAAAATACTACCTCCGCTCCAATTATGTGAACCTGTTTGACTGGGCACGGAGTTTCAGAAGAAATGAAAACTTTTGCAATTTGTGGTCCTATACAATTCAAAAAGGGCCCCAGAATATTTGTGTGGTTATAAAATCTTCTTATTAAGGGTAAAATTGTAAGTTTAAGCAAAATTGTTTCCAAATTTAGAAAGGGAGGTCATTTTTTTTGGAACGGACCGAAAAATAAATATTTTCACATAAACTGGAATGGAGGTAGTACTTTTTTCTATAACAGGAAAAGAAAGTGCTCATTTTGTGAAAATGAACATACTTTTCTACATCATGAAAAGAACGTACTCTTTTTGTTGAAACAAAAGAAAATATTTTTTCTATAACATGAAAATAAAGTTCTTATTTTATGAAAAAGAAAATATTTTTTTGACATCATAAAAAGAAAGTATATATTTTATTAAAATAAAATAACATACTTTTTCTACATCATAAATACAAAAATTTTATTTTGTTGAAATGAAAAAGAAAATAATTTATCTACAACATTAAAAGAAAATACTTTTTCTACAACAGGAAAAGAATGTACTCATTTTGTGAAAAAGAAAATATTGTTTCTCATGAAAAGAAAGGATTTTTTTTTTGTTGAAAGAAAAGAAAATATTTTTTCTTCAACATGAAAAGAAAGTACTCATTTTGTGAAAAAGAAAATAATTTTTTTACATCATTAAAAGAAAGTACATATTTTATTGAAATGAAAGAAAATACTTTTTTCACATCATAAAAAGAAAATATTCATTTTGTTGAAATGAAAAATAAAATACTCTATCTACAACACTAAAATAAATTACACTAAATAATATTTTTATTTAGAGTAGGGGTGGGTGTTCAGGGGTAGGGTGATGGTTGGGGTGGTGGGAGATGGGTTGGGGTGGGCGAAAATTCTAATGTTGCTATTTTCTTATTATTCTGATCTTTATTATTTTTATTCCAAAACACAAATAATTTTTATATATGCTTGTTTAAAAGTTGACAACACTACAAAGATTTGGGTCAATTTGGGCGAATTAGATTTCAACTCATTGTTTAACTCATCTTAACTCAACCTAATCTTAATTCAAGTGAACTTTGGGTAGGATTGGACGATGACCCATCTAATAAGTCAGTCCATCATGACGAGCCCAAACAACCCATTTGGCACCCCTAAAGAAAATATAATCCTTTGAATGTGTGTTAGGTTTGTGTGGTAAAGTCCTTTATGTAGAGATTACAATATTGAGGATTGTCATATTATGCCGACTAGGAATACCGAATTGCAGTGGCGGACCCAAGTGGTGGCTAGCGGGTTCAACTAAACCCGTTTAACAAAAAAATAATACTGTGTATATGTATAAATTAGGATTAAAGCTGTTTAAATTTTGCATAAATATTTTATTTGAACCCACTTGACAACTACTATTTTACGACTAAATTTATATACTTCTAAGATTGAACCCGCTTGCACAAAATCTTAGGTCCGCCACTGATATGGGCTTATGTCATACTTTATACTTAAACTTAAATAGTTGCCTACACGCAACAGATTAAAAATAAAAATAGTCAGAGTGAACATATGATTCATGTATAATTGTGTTAATATCAGTTTATAATTTATTTATATCTCGGTTAGAAAAGTAAACAATAAATTGGGTTAACTATTTGCGTAAAGATTCCTTCCTTCACCCCCCCCCCCCAAAAAAAAAACAAAACTTGAGCCGTCGAAAAATTTATTTTTGCAAGTCAAAACATGCTATACTATTTTTGGATTGGATTCTACAACAATAATTTTGTTATATCTTCTATTTCCTTTGTTAATGCACTTTACTATGTTAATATGGGTTGTCTTTTTTCTTTTTTCCTTTTTGTTAAATTTTACTGCACCTACCAAAGACAAACCCCTTATCAGCCAGGGACCAACCAGACAATAGAATCCTTCCAGCTACCCTCAAATGAAAAGAATCTCAGAAAAATAAATCAGATGGAACAGGCCCCAAATCAGCTACATTTAAACTTTACTATAGCGGACCGGAATTTTAGTAACTCAGCTATGTGAACTTTTACCTTGTTAGCTAGTGTTTAATACCATTTCTCCTTCCCCTCCTCTATGAATAAATAGCAAAAACATATGTCGGTTAATGGTGCGATTTGAGAAAAATTATTAGGCTCATATTCTCTCCCTCCTATAATGCTTATAGATAAAGTGCTTCTTTTCAGATTAGTTCTTGTTGCAATCGCTTCGATCCACCTCGATAAAAAAAATCTAATATGCCTTGAGAATTTTCTTCCGACAGACTTCCCTATACTCAAAGTGAATTATCTAAGTGCTATCCTTTCTTTCATTGGTTATCTAGTAATTATTTGATTCCGCCTTTAAAGTTGGCTCCTACTCCTCCTCCTCCTTTTAAGGTTGGATCAGGGGTCGTGGTATGCCTAGGTCGGAATTGAAAAAATGGTACAAAATATTCAGTTACAATATATATGACTAACAGGGAAAAAAACCCTATCTCATGTGTTTTATATTATCATTTCCTACGTCTTTAACAAAAGATCTCCTATAAAATTGATCATTTAACCCCTAAACCCGTCGAAATCCTCCATTCTTCAGAACTAAGCGTACAGTTTATTGCCATTTTAAGAACGTAATTAATCAAGTATCAAAACCAAATGATAAAATGTAGTACCAACTAAGAAGCAAAATTATAAAGATACTTACATCATTGCCATGAGCACTACCAAAACGGCTGGATCAATGGCAGAGATATCTACGACGGACTCACCAGCGTGTCTTGTGTTCACAACTTGGTAAAATGAACCCACAATTTTCTGGTAACTATTTAGCCCATTCAGGGTATCGGAATTCCATTCATAAGTGCAAAACAAAAATAACTGCAATGATATGAACCCAAACACCGTAACCACTAAAAATCTTGAACTTAGGCCAGGAAACAAGTGGAGATGTCCTATCTCTCTTGAATTCTTCAACAAAAACTTAGCTTCCCTTTTTTTGAAGAATTTTCCGACGAACCAAACAGAAACTCTCAAACATGCTGGATACAATGTGTTTCCAAACAGTATTGAGGGAATTAGAATCAAAAGAAGTCCTGAATTCTTGCTAAATGCAGCCATATTTTCGTTTGTCGGAACGAAACCACAGCTTGCAAAGGTAGAAACAACTGTGAAAATAGCGAAGGTGGAGGTTTTTAGCCCCTTGTTTCTTAGTACATCTTTTGTACTTGAGACACAGGCTAGGTACACTAGAACTGATGAGATACCAAGAATGTGCATGACTAAAAAATATACTAAAACTACAACCCCTAGGAATTTAATAGAAATGTACTTGAGAGTTTGAGTATCTGACGATGAACCAAAATCATCTTGATCAAATTCATCTTTTTCTAAGTTGGATTTTGGGGAATCAGGTATTACCACAATGTTCAACTCAATATCGTCATTAAAATTTGTGTTTCTTGGAGAAGTGGTAGCACTACTAATTACTGACTCAATTTTGCTATCTTTTCTCCATGGCTTAAACTTAGGCCTAATTAAATGAAGACCAACCATAGAAGTGAAGACCTCACCACCTATTAGCATCAAAAATGTTATAAGAATAAGTTGTGAATTGGAAAAGACTTCCATTTCTACAGTGGACATGCTCGAGACTGTCACAGCAGAAACAGAAGTGAAGTACAAGTCTAAATTCCTAGGTGCAAAATCACCACTAGTACTCCTTGATTTCAAGATTCTGAGAATCCAAAAACCAATAAGGGAGATGAAGATGAAGTAAAAAAGTTGTACGAAAAATTTGTGAACTCTAAGAAGAATGAATTTGTAAAAGCAAGAAATGAGGAAGCATGTTGATCTAACAAAGCAAACAAGGTTTGAATATACGGAGTTACAAAGATGTTGTAGCTTGTTTCCAAAATAAGATAAACTCTTCATGGTTTTAGCCCAATAATTAAAGAAAAGCTCAAAAAACTTTCTTCTTGGGGTTTTGTGAAATAATATGTGGAAAGGTATATATAAAGGTAGTAATCATGAAAAATGTTGAACTTTCTTGGATATAATTGTTATTTCTAGTTAAAAAAAAAAGAATATATATATATATATATATATATATATATATATATATATATATATATATATATATATATATAGCCAAAGCCACTGCCAAATGGCTCATTTGCCATTCGTTTTTTTTTCTTTAGAGCCGTATCAAATTGGGAAAAGAAAGATAAGCAGAAAGCTGTGGATGAAAATGAAGAAAGAGTATCCACCTCTTTTTTGGATGGTGGAGTGCAGAGTTATTGGCCAAAAGAAAGCAGCTGATCACGTGCAAAGCACATGGGATGAAATGCAAGTTATTGAAGCATATGTAATCTAACCACCCACATGGAATCTTCGACCAACAGACCAAAACATGAGATATCCATGCCCGCGTAATGATTGATTCCTTCAGATTTTTTTCTTTTTTGTCTGTTACTGGGTCCAAATTAAGAAGAGTCCCTTAGACATTTGTTTGTACTTAACGGAGGTCTAAATTTTAATCATTCAGATCTGAGATGTTAAATGCGTTTGTTTTTAAAGTGTGAATCTTAATTATTTAAATTTTAATCATTAAGTATTTTTTTTTTATTTCACAACCACTTAATAGGTCCGAATAGGTCTGTATGATTAAGATTTATAACAGATACTTAATTTAATTAAGATACTATCATCCATATTCTTTATTAATTGCCGCATCGCCTACCATTATCAACTACCACCACCACACCACCATCATCATCATTACATAACCTCCACCATTATCGACTATCACCACCCACCATATCCATCACTGCCGCCACCATCATTCTCAACCACAGTCAACACTCATTCATCTCAACTACCACAACTAACTATCCCATCAACATCAACATCAACAACCAGAGCCGGCACTATCCATCATTATAACCTACCACCACCCACCATCATCTTCCTCAATCACAACTACCATCACCACCTGCCATTATTAACTATCACCACCCACCACCACCATCCCCAATCATAATCGCCACCATTACCAATCACCATTAGCTAGCTACTACTTTGAACCACCACCATCAACCAAAACTACCTCCAACCATCGCCTCTAGTTGGCATTCACCCGTTAGCCATCACCAACAACAACTATCATATTTTAAAAAATTATATATTTTATTGATAGAATATTAGATTAATTAATATTTCATTTGAATTTTATGTTTATTAATTTTCAAATAAAGATAAATCTTATACATTCAAATGTTAAAAATCAAACAGTCTTAATTATTTAGTATTCACATCTTAATACACATCTTGATATTCAATTGTGTATTCAGATTCAGATGTCTTAATCTTAATTCACATCTTGATATTCATACGTGTATTAAGATTCAAACGTCTTAATCTTAAATAAAACAAATGAGGCCTAGTCTTCATTTTATATTCTTCATTATCTAGTAATATGTATGTTTATCATGCAACTTCACGTGCGACCAAATATATTGTGAAAAGTGCACTAATTCATGCGCCAATAATAGGTGATAGTGCGATTGAAATCCAGAATCTCGGTCCACTCTAATATCATATAACATCGCATAAAACACTTTAGGAATTGATGATTTCATTCACACACTGGTGCTACATCATGTACGCGGTTTAATTAGAGAATGAACAAAACAGAGTAATAAGGAGAGTTAGGGTTGTGATATAGTTCAACTACTGCAAAAGGCTATCTAGAGGAGTTTGACTTGGGATAACTCCTTGGTACATATGTCATCCAATAACATTACTCTCTCCCTTCAATTCCAAAAAGAATGTTACGGTCCAGAATCAAATGAGTTATTCTTTGCTCGTAACTTTTTTTATATACATTTTAAATATTCTGAAATATTGTATATATATTATTTTTAAAATTTTAAAGATTTTATATCCGAATTCGCAATTAAAATTAAGAAATTTGACTCAATATCAGAACTGTATAATTCTTTGGTATGGAGGGAGTATCAAGCTAATTTGTTTAGCAAAATAATTTGAGATAATGCAATTTTGGTCCTTTTACGTACTATTTGTAGATGAATTGATTCGACAATGACTCAAGTAAATATGCTTATTTGATTGGATATTCTTCGATTTTCAGTTTGTCTCATTTTCAATTATCCGCGTGCTAAAATTTGAAAAATTGGGGCCGAAAGAAAAATTGGGCAAGAAAAAAGAATAGTATTATAGTGACAAAATAGAAGCCAACTGCATGAATGGAAGGCTCCGCGTGAAGAAAGTGTACGCAGGTGCATGCGCGAGAAGTATGCCAGATTAACGCAGAGCTGTGCCAAACAAGTCCGCTCGACTTAATATGAAAGGTGAATAAAGACGCATCCAAGATTTAAATGCAATGGGTGTAACTTTGTATTAAATTCATTCACTACTGGAAAATGACAGAATTCCGACAACCAAAACGGTCAGAAATCGGTCGGAAATCACGAATTTCCGACTACTTTCCGACCAAAATTGGTCGGTCGGAAAACAGTCGACTGAATCCGTCGGTGATTTGCGATCAAAGTAGTCGGAACGTTCAAAAAGGTCAGATTACAAAATATTTTCAAACTTCCGACCAAAGTGGTCGGAATTTTACCGACCGAATCAGTCGTAATAATATAAATAAAAATAAATATTTATTTAAAATTAAATAATAAAAATATAAAATTTTCGATCGAATCGGTCGAAATTAATAATTAAAAAATAAAATTTATATAATTTCCAACGGAATCCGTCAAAAACTGTTAAATATTAATTTTGTTTTTAATTTTCGACCGATTCGGTCGAAAATCTAGGTGTTTTTGGAAAAATCTAGGAAGCTGTCCGACTGTTTCTGTCAGAAATCAGTCGAAATTTTCTGTAAAACTGGCTAGAATTCTGCTCAATTTTGAGCTTCACCACCTGTCAAACTATTACAATACAATAACGCCAATAACCAATCAACAAATATAACATTTAAACCAACAATACCAACCATTAACACAATCTAAACCAACAAAATCCATTAAACCTAATAATTTTGGGCATAAAACATCCAAATAGTATCCCACATTCAAGTTTAAAAACAAAACCTAAAGTTATCTCTCACAATCAAGTTTACCAATCAACCAAAACACTGCACCTAAACTACTACACAATAGATTCAGTTTGTTCATCCTCATCATCAGATAGATCATGCCCATATTTTCTCATGAATTTCTGCATCTTAACGAATGTTCCGAATTGGAAGTCCAATTGTTGCTTCAAATCACGAATTTCTTTTCTCATATCTTCCATATGTTCTTGATTTTGAGAAGAAGAAGAATTGGCTAAGAGTGGATTTGGATGACCTGTAGGTCGACGTACTCCAAGTCTGTAGACTTTGCCTTTGTTTACTCCACCCGCCACCTCTATCCACAATGAAGCCATATCATCATGTCTTGGTTGAGTTGAAGGAGGTTGAGTTTGTTCCCATTCTTTCACCATTTTATGATAATCTTCCTGAAATGAAAACATAACTATTATGTAAACAAACTGATATTAATAAATCATAAATAATTATGAAGTTAGTATTTTACATATGTGTCCGACGCACACGTCTCCACCAAGTGTTCTCTTGTACCGTCTCTTCTTTTTCTTATGTGTCTCCTCGAATACCTCAGCATGACTCATATCTCGCCCTCTTTTCTTTTCCTTCATAACAAAAGGTATGAGTTAGAAATTACAATCGTAAAATTCTATATGTAAATCTAAGAAAATTTTTATAAGTAATTACCAATCTTAGTTTGTGTGCCGCAAAACTAATCGAACCTCATGTGTGCAAATATGCTGACTACCATAAACGCTCGGGTGTGCAGCAGCTGGTGAGCCACCATGTTGACTACCAAGAAAGTCAGGTGAAGAAGATGGTATAGAAGGTGTGGGTACAAAGTTAAAAATAATGTTATTTTGACCTCCTTTGGCAGACATATAATAATACTAAACTGAATTATTAGATGGAGGGGGGATAGTAAACATGGTAGATGGCAATTAAGTTGACTGATGAGGATGAGGAAGAGGATTTCGAGGAAGAGGAGGACTCATATTTGGCATACTAGAGGTAGTTGGAACAAATTATTCTTTCTTCTTAGATTTCATCTTTTCCTTCCCCTTAGATGTCATATCTATAATATAATCATAATAAGTAAAAAAAAAAAAATACAACAAGTGATAGTAAATATAAAATAATTATTCTACAAATTAAACGACTAAAGAAATAAATAAACAACCTAACAAGTCATCAAAATATAAAATAATTTTGCAACATAATAGATAATTAAAGGAATAAAATGCTTAACATGTCATAAAAAAATATACAACAATTCTTCAAATATATTATACTATTATATATATATATATATATATATATATATATATATATATATATATATATATATATATATATATATATATATATATATATATATATATATATATATATATATATATATATATATATATATATATATATATATATATATATATATATATATATATATATATATATATATTAAATATTTTTCATTAGGGGTGTACATAGGTCGGATTGGTTCGGATTTTTCAATTACCAAATCAAGCCAATTGTGACGGGTTATTAAATCTAAAGACCAAACAAAATCAATAAAAGTCAGATTTTTTAATCTTGGTTTTTCTCGGGTTTTTCAAGTTTTCGAATTTTTTTGATTTTTTTTCATAATGTATTCATAGCACAAAACATAGAATTTGTGTTCCAAATATGTAACGATCCGACCAATCGTTTTGAGTATTTTAGCCATGATCACCTATTTATTGCCTCCTCTATGTTATGTTGTGGTTATGTGACTTGCCGAGATGTTTGGTTTTGGTTTCGGGGGAATTTCAAAGTGAAATGAGACACAGTCCCTAAGTTGGAGTTTTAAGTTGAAAGAGTTGACCGTAGTTTGACTTTAGTGTAAACGACTCTGTAATGGAGTATTGACGGTTCCAATAACTTCGTATGGTAATTTTAGACTTAGGAGTGTGTCCGGATATTGATTTGGAGGTCCGAAGGTTGTTTCGACTTGAATTGGCAAAAATTAGAAAGTTAAAGGTTTGGAAGGTTGAGAAGTTTGACCAGAAGTTGACTTTACTGCTATCGGAATCGAATTCTAATTTCGGAAGTTGGAATAGGTCTGTCATGTCATTTATGACTTGTGTGCAAAATTTGAAGTCAATCGGAGTTGTTTTGGTATGAATCAACATTATTTTTGAAATTCGGAAGTTCATAGTTTCAATAGACTTGAATTGAGTTGCGATTCTTAGAATCGATGTTGTTTGATGTGATTATGGCCTCGATTAGGTCCGTAATATATTTTGAAACTTGTTGGTATATTCGGACGGGGTCTCGGGGGTCACGGGTGTGACTCAGATTGAATCGAGAAAACATTTGGGCTTGTGTGATTGCTAAAGCTTGGGTGTGTCTGGTGCAATTGCACCTGCGCACTTTGGGCCGCAGGTGCGGCACCGCAGAATCGACCTTCGAGCCGCATAAGCCAAGTTGACCTTGCCCAGCTGGGATCGCAGGTGCGGCCAGAAGCACGCAAAAGCGGACGCGCAAATGTGAGTGGCTTTCCACAGATGCGGTTGCACATATGCGCTTATGCCTTCCTCAGGTGCGAGCCTTGAGTGCTTGAATTGGAACTGCACCTGCGATGGATTTTTTGCAGGTGTGGTGTCGCAGGTGCGACTCCATGCATGCATGAAGCGAAATCCCTGGGCAGAAATAGGGTCTTCGAGGGTTTCATCTCATTTTTTATTTTTGGACATAATGAGCTCGATTTGTTGCGATTGTTTGAGAATATTTCGAGGGAATCATTGGGGTAAGAGATTCTAACTCGGTTTTGGCTATATTATATGAATTCATTATTATTTTCATTATTTAATTAGTGATTTGAGTTGAAAACTTAGAAAAGAATTATGAAAACTTCTTTGACTAAATTTTGGGATTTTGAAAGGTGATTTGAGGTCGGATTTGAGTAATTCTTGTATGGTTGGACTCGTTATTGAGCGAAACTTTATTGTTCGAAATAGTTTCCTATAGTTTATGTTTATGGTATGAAGTTGTTTTGGCTAGATTCAAGCAGTTCAGAGTTGGATAATCGAGGGATAATCGCGGGAAAGGCTTACTAGTGGATTGAGTTAGCATGTTTTGAGGTATTGTCTTGCCTAACTTTGTGTGGGAGAATTACCCCTTAGGATTGGTGTTATTTTGTGTTAATTGTGATGTGTGGAAGCCATGTACCCAAGGTGATGAGTGTGTACACGGGCTAAATATGGTAATTGTCCGGTTCTAACTATGTAGATCCTTTTTATGCCTTTAATTGAGTTAACATAATAAGTTATATTCATCATCTTTAGTCTATCTTCACATGCTTTACTTGTCTTATCTCTTACTTGTTAATTGCCCTTACGTGTTTAGTTGAAGTTATTCTTTCTTCTATTCCTTATTCATTATTTAACTGTTGTGTTCCTTACTTGAAGTTCTTATTCTTGGAATACCTTATTGTTGAAATTGGTATTGAGTTATAAAGTCCGCGATTCACATTGAGGCAAAGTTATAAAGTTATAAAATACCATTCCTCTTGAGTTATTCACTTTCGGTTGTTATTATAAGACTCTTGTGCATATTATGGTTGAGCCATTGACTATTTATTGTGGAAATACCATTATTGTTGACTTCTTTGGTAGGTTCTGTTATTGGGCACTTAAGATGCGTTTTGTGATATTGATACGTATGCGGTGATATAAGGTTTGTGGTTGAAATGCATGCGGTGAGATAAGGTGGGCTTGATATGCGTGTTGCTAGTAGGGGAACTACTTGAAGCCATGCAATTTGATAAGGTGGGCTAAAACACGAGATGTTATTTCGGGAAAACATATTTTCAAAACTAAATGGATGGCTCCCGCGGTGATATAAAGAAAGATTGTAAATTATTTTGTTATTTGATACTACGAGGCGATACCTCGGTAGTGCTTCTTGTTGATACTTTTCTATTACTTCACTTGTATTTTGGTTGCTTGTTTCCTTGACATATCATTCCCTGTTTTTTTCCGTGATGTATTATTTGCCTTAGTTCGGTGTAGCAAATATTGGTATATTTCTTTATTGTTTCATTTCGATTGTTATCATTATTACACTGTTATATACCTATTTAGTTTCTCATTTATTGTAGTAGGGCCTTGACCTGACCACGTCACTACTTTACCGAGGTTAGGCTTGACACTTACTGGGTATTGTTGTGGTGTACTCATGCTATACTTTTGCACATCTTTTTGTGCAAATCCTGGTACCTCTTACCAATCCAGGCACCATTGTGACGAGCTCAGCTTCGAAGACTTCAAGGTATACCTGCCGGCGTCCGCAGGCATTAAAGTCCCTCTTTATCTAGTCTACTTTATTTTTAATTCCCTTTTATAGATATTGTTGTATAGGGATGATCAGTACTTACTCGTAGAGCTTGTAACTTGTTATCACCAGATTTTGGGAAGTTTGTTTATGTTGAGTTGCGAAATTTTCTTTATAATAGCTATTGAGTATTGAGAGTTTTATCATTATTTCAGTCATATTTTGCATGTATATTAGGCTTACCTAGTTTTAAAGATTAGGTTCCATCACAACATCCTATGGAGGAAAATTGGGGTCATGACAAAATATTTATTTAATCCTAGTAAGAGAGAACTATATAAGGTATTTTTCAATAAAGTAACATAAATATGAGATGAGTCATGCCATTATATTAAAATATTCAATAATAAAGATAATAAAATCGCATAAAAGAATTATTATTAATAAGCCATAATGAAAGCAAATATAATTTAAAATTAAAATTACTAAGTTTCTAAAATAAGTACGACTAATAAGTACTATTATTTACATAACTAAACATTAAAAGAAAAATAGGTTATGCATTTTATGTAAACCATGAAAAAATTAAGAATACATATCCAACACTATTTTTATTTCATAGTACAATTGAATTGCATGTCTACGTTTTCATCTAGAGGCGGCCCAACGGTAAAGCAGATGAAGAGACTTCTTTGGGCCGCCTACCGAATTGTTGTAGTTACATATGTAAATTTTTCTTTAAGAATATTAGAAATAAAGTAAAAAAATTTCAAGGTAAGATGGGACCTTTGGAGAGGAAAGTAGTATTTTGGGATTCACTCCCTATTTAACGGTGTGAATATTTACCTTCTTGACTTATTTTTTTAATATATAAATATTACTATTAATGAACCCACATTCTTTTTATCTCTTTATAACCTTTCTATGTAAAAGTGCATTCACTTTTACTATTCTACACTCGTTTGGTCTTCTCTAGAATCCAAGTGTTAATGTATGAGTAACTATTTTATAAGCTATTCATAAAATAAAAGAGCATAAATACAATTGTGACCTCTTTTGTTTGTTCTCAATTTTTTTCATTACATCAAGAATATTGAAGCAGTAAAAATATATGTAGTTATATCTATTTGTTAAGTCATGTGAATAACAGTTATATTATTATTCTAGTATGAATAAGAAGCTCAAGTAATCATACAAACAAATATAACATGCAACATGTAAAGGCATATAGTAAAACAAGGCATAAAAGGCCTAAGATAATACCCCAAGCATGGAAAGCATATGGTACCCATATATACGCTCGCCACCTGAAATATATGTCACACCCAAATACGTAGCATATAGCACATAAGTTCATTTTTTTAAAAATTTCGCAAGTCGAGGTTAGGCACGATAATTACCTTCTCCAAAGAAGCTTCAAGGGCACCTTTTACTTTTTCTATGGCCTCCAAAAGTCTACAATCTGCCAAAGGATACTTAACGAGATCAATCATGTTATAGGAATTAATCCCATAAGAAAAAGACTCAATCTTTAATAAAATTACAAAAGTCAATAAAAAGTCAACCCCGAGTCCATTTAGTCAAATTCTAAAATGAGAGCCAATCTCGGTGACCTATGATCCTACAAATCTAAATATATAATTAAATTCTCATTTGGAGTCTATTTGGATAATCAAAACTCAATTTGGGTGATTGTAGTTATTGGTCTCAAAATCTTCAATTATCCTTGTTCAAATCCATGTTTTGATGTTAGATCTAGAGATAAATTCATGCATAAACTATAGGTTTAAGTTATAAATACTTACCCCCAAGCTTGTAAATGATGATCTAGGTCAAAATCCTCCAAAATTGAGCTTCCAATTCTCCAAAGTGAAAACTAAATTTGAAGTCATAAAAATCGAACCCCTTTTATACTTGCTAGAAGTTTGATTCAGTATTACAGCCACCGTGCCACGGAGAACTGGGCATTGAAGCTTTCAAGCTTCAGTTCCAGTGCTACTGCCTTCGTGCCATAGTGCTCTTAGTGCTGAAACTAGCAACTTTCTTCTCCAAATGCCCGAATCTCACCCTCCCTCCTCCCTCTTTGGGACCCCTTCAAACCATCACAACTAGTCCAAATACCCTATATGAAGTTATCTCAAGGCTCAAAACAGGAAGACAAACACCATAACTCAAAATTAAATCCCTAATTAAACTTATGAATCTTTATTTTTCAACATTCATGCAATAAGTGCCAAATTACATCCGAGTCTCTTAGGTCCTAATCTGAACATACATACAAGTCCAAAATCATCATATGAACACATTGAAAATTTGAAACCATGAATCTTAGCTCGTTTATTCAAAATATTAACTTACGGAAAGTCTTAAATCATAGTTATCCCCTCTTGACCCGTTCCACCTATACCGGCATCATAAATCATCAAATAAACTTACGGGAAGTCTTAAATCATAAAATGAGATGTTAGAATTCAAAATAACTAGTTAGCTCTTTATTCTCTCTTACTTAAATTAATTTTTCGTTCTCAAACATGCTAAGAATCGTTCTAAAATTGTCGAATAGCTATATCACCTGGCTACATAAATATCTACGAGTGATCTCATGTCAACTTTGTACAGATAATTTCGTTAACAAATCTTGACTGAAGACTCATCCACTAACCCTAACTTATAAGCTTATAATCCTTTAAACCCAACTTCGATATCAAACATCATTTTGATTCTTGAATATATTCACCGCATCAATCTCAATATCTGTGTCGAGTAAAAAATATACTTCTAGAGAGAAATCCTATATTATATCATATACTTCAATAACCATAACTAACCTTCCATTTAGGCAACCTCTTAAATAAAACATCAAACAATTGCTAAACTTTGTTCCGGCAAAATGCCTTGATCTAGTCTTACCTTACTTCTACGATATTATTATGCCCCAAATGAAAAAGAAACTTCCAAGGACATACAACGATCTACCACAACTCTAAGTCACGTACTTCTCTTGTCCCAAAAAGAGCTTTTGTCTTTTTCTGAACTATCTTAAAGTATTTTTGTTCCAAAACATTCTTAACCTAGTTCGAATATGCTAATTTTAAATTGTTAACTTTGTCTTATCGGGTAAAACAATCCAAACCATACACACCATAAATTCTACACCAATCTTTAGATGACATGGTTTGTGTATTATATAGTAGTAATTGCCTTAACATGTCATACCTATAGAAAATAACAGATCATCTCAATCAACCCCTTAGTCAATAGTATACACTCTCAACAGGTTTTTGATTGTCTATACAACTTACTCAATCTATCTGTCAGGTAACGGATAAGCAAACCCAACCTAACTTAACTCGTGCATCCAACCACATGACACAACTTTCATGATCACACAGTGAGTTGTCACTCTATCAAATCTGAAGAATCAGGCTTGTGCAATTTACTATTCCCTCCCTTCTAATTTACGTGAACCTGTTTGATTGGACATGAAATTTAAGAAAAAATGAAGATTTTTGGAATTTGTGGTCCTAAACAAGTCAAAAAGAGGTCCACAGTATTTGTGTGGTTATAAAAGCTTTTCATTAAGGGTAGAATTGGAAGTTTAAGCTAAATTAATTCCAAATTTAGAAAACGTCATTTTTTTTTGGAACAGACCAAAAAAGAAATATGTTCACATAAACTGGAACGGAGAGAGTACTATTTAGACAACATAACAACCTTTCAGATGATATCTCGGTAGTAAATACTACTCCCCCGTTTCAGTTATGTGAACCTATTTCCTTTTTGGTCCGTTCCAAAAAGAATGACCCCTTTCTAAATTTGGAAATAATTTAGCTTAAACTTACAATTCTACACTTAATGAGAAATACTATGAACCCATTTTTGATTTGTTTAGGACCATAAATTTCATAAGTTTTTATTTTTTCTTAAACTCCGTGCTCAGTCAAACATGTTCACATAAATTGGAACGGAAGGAGCATGTTGTATAAGCAAGTGTGACCCAACATAGGATACACAATCTTAATGGGCCTTTCACTAGACATCCCAAATTGATTCAAAATCATTCTAAAATAGGTAGTAAGTTTTCCACAATTCCTCAGTGACTCGTCCTAACTTCCACTCATGCGTATCTAGCAAGTTTCTAACCTACCAGTATCAACTCAAATATCTAACTAATATCAACTCACTTATGGAGAAGCAATATCTTGTATTGCAATATCTTTTATCATTTCCCTTCATGTCCTTCCAACTACATAGAACACAAATGAACTACTATACCTTCACACAACCTAAATTCTTTGAATGATCCCAATAGTAAGTCTTTGAAGTCCTTACTTAACCCAGTTACAATTACAATACAAAGAAATAGGGATTATACCTTTATGGGCCTTACTCCTCAACCAAAAGATCTCCAAATGAGGTATCTCGCTACAGTTAGGCAGATCCTTCCCATATCAAGTACTATTAACCATATGCCCCGTCAATCTCAAGTCTTCTCAAGTCTTCCTTTTTAGATACACGCAAACGACTATCTAACCATTAGCACATTTTCACTTACCACAAACCAAAGATATTTCCGCCTCTACAAATTTGATCTCTAAACCTTAAAATGCGAGAATCCTCATCCCAGTGATCTCTAACTATCTACCCAAATACAACTGTAAAGTCACACCTACAAGTACATCAAAAAACGTATTTTATTCAATCCTTCCATGTAATGCAACAAAAATCTGAATCTCATTGACTACCTATCACACAATTACCATATAACTTAGTCAAATTGTCTATAGACTTCATTCATGATATGTATTATACAACCATATTCTTCGCTGGTGATGTAAGATCGTACAACCATACCCTTAAGAAACTCAAATCTTCCGTTTTCTCTCCAACTCAAGATCTTCTGTCCGAAGGTGAATAGCAACCTTTACCAATCAGTGTAACCTCACATAGCTCACTATGACTTAAATGAGACCACCACTCAAGTATGATAACTCTACTATCAACTTCAAATTCCCTAATAGGATAGTTCTTCTCAATAACACCTCATTATCTTAGAAGCGTAGATCTTAACTTAATTTGTGAGACAATTCCCAAAACTTGCAATAAACTCTCCAATCTTGTAGGCAACATAAACTTTAAAGTTATGGTCAAAATCATCTCGAGCTCCTCGAAGCTGACTTCAACACAATACAAATATTAAAACGTAATCTCTCTAAGTCAACCAAGTTGCATTGGTTGTCAAATCCAAAAGCCTAGATACACGGAGCCTGTAATTGTAACAACCCCGCTGATCGCTATCTGTATTTTAGTCCCATTACCCTATTTTATGCTCCATGTATATGTTCAGTGCTATGTGACTTGTGGGGATGATTGGCTTGGGTTCAGGGAGGTTTTGGTGTGAATCGAAACACTTAGTTTCACGGTAGGAGGCTTAAGTCGTTAGCGTTGACCAAGATTTGACTTTTGTATATTTGACCTCGGATCAGAGATTTGATAGTTCTATTAGGTGTGGATCATGATTTTAGACAAATGTGTATGTCTGTAGTTGGATTCCGAGATTCCTTGATTATTTTGCCTTGAATTGGCGAAAGTTGAAAAATTGAAGGTTTAGAAGGTTCATAGATTTGACCGGGAGTTGACTTTGTTGATACTGAGTTCATATTATTATTTCAGAAGTTGAAATAAGTTATGTTATTTGGGACTTGTTCACAAAATTTGAGGTCATTCTGATTTGATTAGACATGGTTTGACATGAGTTTTGGAAAGTTGGAAGTTGATATGTTCCTTAGGCTTGAATTGAGGTGAAATTCGTGGTCTTGATATTATTTTGTGTAATTTGAGGCCTCGAGTTGGTTCTTGTTATGTTTTGAGATTGGTTGGTGTGATTGGACTGGGTCGTTAGGGACTTAGGTGCGTTTTTGATGATTTTATGATTATTTCGATGTTGTATGGCAGTTCTGGCATGCTTTTTTCACACCTGCGATGTATTGGGCACATGTGTGAGTCTGCAGAAGCGGACTTGTGGCTAGGGAGGCTAAGTGTGTAGATGCGGAGTTGAGAGCGTAGAAGCAAAGGTACCTCCCCAGAAGTGGATGCGCACGAGCGATAAGGAGTCCCCAGAAGTCCCCAGAAGAGAATGGACGAGATTTAAGTGACTTCCGCAGATGCGGTACCGTAGAAGCGAGATTTTGGTTCGCAAATGCGAGGACTGTTGGATAGAATATTTATTTTGAGGTTTTGATTATTTATCATTATTTAGAGTTTTGGAGCTCGGCTAGAGGCGATTTTTGGAGGAATTGTCACTACAATTTGGAGTAAGTAATCTAAACATGATTTTGATATTGGATCTTATCTCCCCATGGGTTATTACACCTAGACTACAACAACAATAACAAAAACTGTAATTAAACAAGTAGAGTCTAGGGAGGGTAATGTGTACGCAGACCTTACCTCTACCTTATGAAGGGGGATAGACTGTTTCCGATAGACCCTCGGCCTCTTGTATTTTGTAACCAAGGACAACTATTTGTCGAGCAAAAAACATTACAGCTTACAAAGGGTACACCAAGACTTTGTGGCCAAAGGATGAGATTGATCACTGAACCTACTCTCCTACGTAATATGCTACTACAACAAACCTTAATACACCTAGTAAGTAAACATAAATCTAATAATTTTAATTAAGTTTGAAAATGAAGATGTCAATATGTAAGGAATCTTGGAAAGAGGACCTCTTTGCCATGCCAGTTCATGTATATCATTCACAATATCAAAGACTGAATTAGGTTGTGCAAGTTTCAGGGCGTTCTCTGACACCATTTTCAGTTCATCACGTTTGGTGGTAACCATTCTGCAACTATCCGAGCTGTTTCCTAGACTATGTGATTTAAAGGAAAAATTTGGGGATTTTTGATTTGATTTTTGGAGAGTGAAAATTGGTGATTTGGGGGTCGGTTTGAGGTCGGATTTGGGTGAAATACATATATTCGGACTCATATTGGAATGAGTGTTCGAGATTTAAAAATATATTGTGTTTGCGGAAGCGGGCCCGGGGCTGAATTTTTGGTAGACTTTGCGTATTTATGTAAAGATCAAAGCTTTGTTGTCACGAGCCTAATATTTCACATTTCTGATCGTGATGACACCTAGTCTCTAAGACTAGGTAAGTCTACCATATGCTGAGATTTAATAGAAATAAACAACTTAATTATTAAAATAAAATGATAATGAGAGTCAACAATAGTCATACATCCCCAAAATTGATAGTACGGAGTCATACGCTCTAATGAGAGTCAACTAGAAATCTCAATACAACATTGTTTTGGAATGAAAATTAAACAGTAGTAAGGTAAATATCAGAAGGTGACTCTGAGGCCTGCAAGCGAGATGACAGGTATACCTTGAAGTCTCCTCTGCTACTCAAACAACTAGCTAGAATATGACATGCTCCAAGGTACCTGGATCTGCACAAAAATATGCAGAAGCATAGTATGAGTATACGAAAAATAGTACCAGTAAATATCAAGACTAACCTCGATGGAGTAGTAACGAGGTTCAAGTCAATACATTCACCATACATAAAAAGAACCTATGCAGAATATAGGTATGAAGTTAATAACGGAACTAAATAAATAAATGATAACAAAGAGTTAACATGATATAAAATAACAAATAATCAAATCACAGTTAAATACAAGTGAAAAAAATTAAGGAAAGCAATAACACTTCAAATAATCAATCCATTCTGACACAAGATTTACAACAAGAACCATTCCGAGGTACCACACCTCATGTACACGTCTTCCACATAATTGAAATAGTACAATTAAACCAAATCCTACGGAGTAGTTCCGCCATACAAAGTTAGGCGAGATACTTACCATAATTACACCAAATCAACACTCAAAAATAGCTTTTCCTTTAAAATTCACCTCCTCACGGCTCAAATCTAACTAAAAATGACTTTATATCATCAAACAATTCAAGAGAAGCCAATTTTGATTACTAAAGTTAAGATCCTTACACAATTCCCCAAAAGTCAACAAAAATCAATCCCGGAACCACCTTGGTCAAAAACCCTAGTCCAAAGATAGATTTCGACAACCCATAACCCCACGAGTCCATATATGTGTTTTGTTTTTATGTTCGGATCCAATTCGACTCTCAAATATCAAATTTTTATTTCTTTAAAGCATAGACAAAATCCCCCAAAACTTCTCTTAGATTCTCATGAATTAGATGTTAAATCTCATAAAAACTCATGTAATATAATTGAAATTATATCAAAATAACTTTTTCAATAGTTGTATATGAAAATATCCCCCCAAAATCGCCTCCTACCGAGTGTAGGGTTCTAAAATGTGATAAATGAAGCTAAATCCCGAAAACTCACTATTTTTTCAGATGCAAAAGTCGCAAATGCGATATGGGGTTCGCAAATGCGAACCCCGCAAATGCAAAGATTCCCTTGCAAAAGCAATGCCTTCTGAACTCAGGGGATATTGCAAATATGGCAAGGACTTTGCATTTGCAAAGTCTACCCCAAAGCGATCATTTTATCGCAAATGCGGACTTCTCTTGCCCAGGTGCCTGATCGAAAATGCGATCGATAGTTCACAAAAGCAAACCTGACAGCCTCCCAGCCCACCTTGCAAATGCGACTCCCGCCTCGCAAATGCAAGGTTCACAAATGTGTACAGTGTTTCGCATTTGCGAGACCTGCAATACCTGCCCAACGATAGAAACTATGAAACATTACCAGACCAAGACGAAACGCATCCGAAACTCACCCGAACACTCGGGGCTCCATACCAAATATCCTTACAAGCTCAAAAATATCATACGAACTCGCTCGCGCGATCAATTCACCAAAATAATGTCTGGAAGCACGAATCGAACATCTAACACATAGAAAATCACAATGAACTTAAGAAACGCTAGAAACACAACCATATTTCTGATTCCTATCAAACCAACTTGGAATGACACCAAAATTTGAAGACAAGTTCCAAATGACAAAATGAACGTATTTCAAATCCCGAAACCAAAATCCGAACCTACAGTCAAACTTAAGATATTTCTAAACTTTCAAATTTCTAACTTTCGAAAAAACAACCCAAATCAACATAGGAACCTCCAAATTCAATTTGGAACCTTCAAAACACCATTACAGGGTCCTTTTCACAAAAATTAAACTCGATCAATATTTCCAACTTACGCTTCTAAACCAAGAACCAAAGGATCCAAACCAACCCATAACCTCCCTATCCTCACAAGTCATAAAACCACAAATTTACATACGGGAAGCTTCAAGATGGGAAACAAAGCTCAAATACACAAAATGACTAGTAGGGTCGTAACATTCTCCACTTCTTAAAACAACGTTTGTACTCGAACAAGAAAAGAGACATACTTGAAGTGAACAACGTTCGTCTCCTCGACGGCTGACCTCTTGAACCTTCACTGACACAATTTTATTTGACCTTAACTTCAGGACCTGCCTGTCTAAGATAGCCACCGACTCCTCAACATAAGTCAAATCCTTGTCCAATTGTACTGAGCTGAAATCTAATACATGTGAGGGATCACCATAACACCTCTGGAAGCTGGGTGGTATTGCAAGTCTATAGGCCACCTCACCCACTCTCTCAAGGATCTCAAATGGACTAATATACTGAGGGATCAACTTTCCCTTCTTCCCGAACCTCAATATACCCTTCATGGGCATAACTCTGAGCAAAACTCTCTCACCAACCATGAATGCCACATCACGAGCCCTCCGATCTGCATTAACTACCTGGACAGTGCTGTACATAGCCGATCATGAACCAACTTCACCTTCTCCAAAGAATCTTGAACCAAATCAGTGCTCAACAACCTAGATTCCCTAGGCTCAAACCATTCAACTGGAGAATCACATTGCATCATATATAAGGCCTCATAAGGAGCTATCTGGATGTTTTATTGATAGATGTTGTTGTACGCAAACTCTGCCAGCGTTAGAAACTGATCCCATGAACTGCTGAAATTAATAACACATGCACGTATCATGTTCTCCAAGATCTGAATATTGCGCTCGGACTGCCCGTCCATCTAGGAATGAAATGTCATACTCAGCTCGACATGAGTGCCTAGAGCACACTGCGTGGCTCTCCAAAAATGTAAAGTGAACTGCGTGCCTTGATCGGAGATAATAGACACCGACATACCATGAAGACAAGCAATCTCCCGAATATAAATCTGAGCCAGCTTCTCTGAAGAGTAGGTAGTCATGACTGGAATGAAGTATGCAGACTTGGTTAGTCTTTCCATAATAACCCACACTACGTCAAATCTCCTCAAGAACCGCGGAAGTCCAACTACAAAATCCATAGTTATATGTTCCCGCTTCCACTTCGGAATATTAAGCCTCTAAAGTAAACAAGCCGGCCTCTGATACTCGTACTTCACTTGCTGATAGTTAAAATACCGATCAATATACTCCACAATATCTTTCTTCATTCTTCTCCACAATATACTCGGGTGAATGGAATACCGCGAACTATGGGGCTCCTCAAGAATCAGCTCTCACAATCCATCTACATGGGGCACACAAATCCAGCCCTGCATCCACAACACCCTATCCTCTCCAATAGTAACCTCCTTGGCACCATTGTGCTACACCGTGTTCTTTAGGACAAGCAAATGAGGATCATCATAGTGACACGTCTTGATGCCCTAAAAAAAAGACCGAGAAACCACACAAGCAAGAACTGGTCTAGGATCCAAAACATCCAACCTCAGAACCTGTTGGACAACGCCTGAACATCCAAATCTAATGGTCTATCCCTAACTAGAATATCTGCAAGACTACCCATTCTTTCAGCCTTTCTACTCAAAGCATCAGCCACCACATTGGCTTTCTCAAGATGATAAAGAATGGTGATATCTTAGTCCTTTAGCATCTCTAACCACCTCTGTTGCCTCAAGTTCAGATAATTATGCTTAAACAAGTGTTGTAGACTCATGTGGTCTATGAACACCTCACAAGACAAGCCATAAAGATAGTGCCTCAAAATCTTCAGCGCGTGAACAATGACTACCAACTATAAATCATGTACTTTACAGTTCTTCTCATGCGGCTTCAACTAATGTGAAGCATAAGCGATCACTCTACCTGAATGCGGCACCCTTCTAGGTCAATATAGTCAAATGAGCTGTGATGGATAAAAAAAATCCTCCACAAAGCAGCGATATTACCCAGCCAAGCCTAGAAAACTCTAGATTTTGGTAGCGGTAGAAGGTTTGGACCAACTTTGAATAGCCTCCACCTTCTTCGGATCAACCATAATCCTCTCATTAGACATCATGTGGCCCAAGAATGCCACCTAATCAAGCCAAAACTCCCACTTGGAGAACTTAGCATATAACTTCTTCTCCCTTAAGGTCTGGAGCACGATCCTCAAGTGCTGCTCATGATCCTCCCGACTGCGAGAATACACCATATGCCATCAATTAACACGATGACAAAGTAATAAAGAGATATAGCTAAAATGCATTATTCATCAAGTGCATAAAGGTTGCTGGGTATTGGTCGGCCCAAAAGACATCACTAAAAACTCATAATGGCCATAACAAGTCCTAAAAGCCATCTTCGGAATGTCTAAAGCCCAGATCTTCAATTAATGGTACCCAATCTCAAGTCAATCTTTGAGAATACCCGAGCACCGTGAAACTGATCGAACAAATCATCAATACATGATAGTGGGTACTTGTTCATGACTGTAAGTTTATTCAACTGCTTGTAATAAATAGTGCCATCTATTTTCTTCCCAAATAGAACTGAAGCACCACAAGGCGAGTCACTCGGTCTGATAAAACCCTTATCAAGAAACTCATGAAGTTGTTCCTTCAATTCCTTCAAATCCACTAGGGCCATGCGATCTGGTGAAATAGAGATGGGGTGAGTGGTCAGCAACAAAATTGATTTTCGTATCAGGCAGCATGCACTACACGTCTGCTAGAAACACGTTTATAAACTCTCTCACTACCGGAACTGACTCAACGATAGAGGTATCAGCACTGACATCCCTCACAAAGGCTAAATATGCCAAGAACCCCTTCTCAACCATCCAATGTACCTTCAGAAAGGACACCATCATACTCAAAACATGACCCAATATACCTTTCCACTCCAATATCGGCTACTCTAGCATCGCTAGTGTCACGGTTTTGGCGTGACAATCAAGAATAGCGTGATAGGGCGACAACTAATTGTTGATATCCAATTTTGCCCTCATATTTTTCAAAATACATATATACTTTCAAAATAGCATTTTTGTATCATTATTTAGTTTACAAACTTATACAAGCAGTTTATATAATTTTTCATAAATTTTAGATCTTTAATATAATTTTCTTGTATTTAAATTATATGTAAATATCTAGTAATTATCCTTTTAAATTATTTTGTAATGACTTAGTTACCTAAAATAATTATTTTGCATATATAATATATTTTTCAAACATTTTATTTCATTCCATATAATTACATTAGCATTTTAAGCTATTTATTTAATTATATAATAATGGCCTATATTCATATACAAATGCTCCCTATTTATACTATTTGTGTAAAAAATAGCATTTTATATTTTTATAATGTTAAATCATTATTATTAATCATTTTAGTGCATAAAAAATATTTCACTCAATTACTAATTATTTTTATAAGTTATATTTGCTAAATTACATGTGTTTAAAAGGATGGCCCAATTTCTAAGTGACTTTTCGGACTAAATTAGCCCAGTACCTTATCCCAATAACCCCAGTCCAAATCAAACAACCTTTATAACCTAACCCGGTCGCGACCCATCTAATTATACCGCCCCAATCCCTATTTAAATTATGGTCGTTGATCTCTAAGATCAACAGCCCACAACTAGCCTACCCTTTTATTTGCCCAACCTCCAAACCCTAATCCCAATTTCCCTCTCACTCGCCGCCCTGGAACCCTCCCCCTTCTCTGAAGAACCCTAAATCACCGCCACTCCCTAAATACCTCTCCTAATAGGATTCTCTTCTCATTTACTTGCCATATCAGTGCTTTTCCGCTACTGGTTGTTCCTCCATGGTATCACTTAGCACTTGCTTAAACATGGCAAGTACTATCTATCTGATTCTTCCCATTCAATTTCAATCATTTCAATCTGGGCCATATCTCGTCTACATACGTTCAATACAATATTGTGTGAGTCCGATTACGTTTAGATTTCTGATGATTTACACTTTCCCTAAAAAAACTAGGGTTTTTTGGATTTCTTTATTAAATCGATTTCAAATTGATTTGCATGTTTTCTTTCCTTATTTGTTATTTAATTTACTCTGTTTCCTTATGGGTTTGTTCGATTTTTGACTGCTATATAAACCCCTTCATTTTCCCTTTGAGTGGGGAGGGGACTGAAAAGAATCGATTCTTACTAAAATTTGGGGGTTTTGCTACTCTCTTGCTTGGTATTATGTACTGGCCGGCTGAAAGCCAAGGCCATTAGCATTTTGTTACCTGTTCTTGGTGCGAGCATTCTCCTAAGTTCATCGAAGCTCTTGGAAACTTTGACGCATCGAGGTTTCTGGGTTCTTGTGGATATTTTATTCTTTATTGTTGTCCGTTAACTGGTAAGCTACTTGACTCTTGCAATTTCATCCCTATGTACCTTTGATTTGCATGTATTCTCGCCTCTAAAATTCCCGGCTTAATATGTTTTTCTGGATTACTTTTATGCACAATTTTTTTATTTCTACTTTGTTCTAAATATTTTAGCATCTAACTTCTTCCTAATGCTACTAGTTCTGAGTATGCCTAAGTCCAACTTGGATAATATGATCCTCTTAAGTGTAAGGGTGTCTGGATGTTCCCAAATACATGCTTACTTACTTTGTCCTTAATCTCTATAGTGAATTCTTCATACTTGTGTTAGAGCTTCCTATGTTAATTGTGAATTGTTTACCTGCTCTTCTGTCACTCAGCATGATCCCCCTACCCCATTAGTGATTGACTAATATCTTGATAGTTATCTAAACTTGATCTCTTTACCTTGTTTGAACTATTTTTCTTTATGACATAACTTAGATCTTCTCTAGTAGATTAGTCTATTATATTAATCCTAGAATACCTATATGTGTTTGCTATCACACACTGTCCTGAATCTCTGCAATGTCTGTCTTGCATGTACAATGTGTTGCAATTTGTATTAAAATCATTTTCTATCGACTATGATCTTGCTTCCATGCTAATATGTTTCCAGTCTGTCTTTTGTTCATTTGATACCATGTCTCTTCCAATGTTTATCACAATGTCTAAATACTTATCAGCATGACTCTAAGATGCATGATTAGCTTAATCCGAACCTCTTAGGTCTCAATCGGTTTAATGTCATGAATGATAATCTATGTATATCTTGCAAACCTGTTTCTTCCACAATTTCTTTCAATATGAGGCTATCTATGTGGTGCTTTGCTGTCCTGCTGAACCTACTGGCCTATTTGATTAATTACTCTATATGCTCAATTTGGCTATGTCTACTTTAGGATATGAATGTATCTCCTAACTTATATCCATTTTCCTCACTAGCAACTTATGCTATTCTAAATTCTCATTCTTAACCGGCTGAAAGCCAAGGCTATCTAGGTTCTATTGTTGGCCTCCCTAGTTTGAGCATTGCTTGGGGTCCCATTGATGCCCTTGTGAACTCTGACACACTAGGGCTTGGTCCTTAGTCACTCCCTCAACCTCCAAACAGTTCCTACTATTCCACTTCCCCTGTCATGTACTGTGTATCTGAATTTGGTTGTTTCAAGTGGTGCAACACTTGGTGTTGTGGTTAAGTGAATTAGTTTGGATTCTCCTATGGACCCTTGAGTCGTGTATTGAACGTGGCTCTCTGTTGAAGGCCTGGGTATGCTGTAAGAGATGTTGAAGGCCCAGGCAATGCTGGGTATTTATTTGGGCCTACTGTGGGCCTGTTCACTATTATGTAACATTGTTACTTTAATCATTATTGGGTCTGTAATAATCTTTGTATAAATAATTGGGGTTGTTAGTAAAAGGGAACGGGGTAGATTTTAATATTTACATGCGATGGGTAGATAACATGCCTATAGGACTTAATAATGTGTTTGTTATATGTGTCATTCACTCTCTATGTACACTATAGAAATCATGCCATTAGGAGAAGCACACACTCATACCACTTGTCTACTAGCAAAGCATGAGCTCAAATGCTTCAATTATCCTTTTTGCTACATGTTATTAGAAAACATTCCCATAGGAAATAAATATCGTTGAACTTTCCTTCAATTTGCATTGCTGCAGCATATATACTAGAAATCATGCCTATAGGATTTGGATCACTTCATTTGCTACTGTATCGCACTGATCACTAGAAATCAGGCCTATAGGATTTTGATCATTTCATTTTCTATTGTATCGTACTGTTCAACTATTAGAGATCCTGCCTATAGGGTATAATTACTCGTTCTATATTAAGGATGGACCTCTAAAATTGTTTACTGCTTGTTTATGCCACTGTCATCAAGCATAAGTAATTCTGGGCTCCTCCCAATAATCTTCATTACTCCTTACTGCATAAGTCTCCTAGACACAACAAGGTTAATCCTGTAATCTCAATAATCAACATGTATAATCCTGTCTATGAGCAATGCCTGGCCTCTGAAACTATTTATGTGCTTTGATGCCTTGTCACATAGAAATCGTGTCTATAGTGTTTAAGGTTCTTAATTCGGAATTTCCTAACATGAAAACTTGCCTTGCATGAATTTGTTGCTTAAGTGTGGAGGCAAACTTGAGCCCTTAATTGTCCATACTTGAAGTCCAATGTGTTTTTTGTATGTCGCCTAGTTTTGACATTTCTGAGCAGCCTAAGTAAGGTCTAGAACCACCCAAATAGAGGTCCAATACCTCCTGGGCCATAGGTATGGGACGAGTAGTGCACGCATAGGGTACGACTTAGAATTATATTAGAGCGCTTTTAGGTAAACAACTTTAACATAGTAATCGGGTAGCAGGAGATGATAGTCGCTGAATAATATGAGTAACTCCCTATCTTAAGGGAATTGCAAAGTATTAGTTATGTTGCACGAGGTGATCCTTTAGGCTAAAATACTTAGGACCCCCCTCTCTTTATATGTTATTATTAGATCTAAATAGTTGTATCCCTATATTCGCACTAAGATCTGTATTAATCATGTTGTAATAAAGTTCTTTGACTTCTAAATTCCCTTCGTTTATTTGATTACCTAGATTAATCGTAATCTACATAATCTTAAGTTCGGCCGAGACCCGCAGTTCTGGACCTCGAAGAGTGCATAACACCTTCTCTTTGTTGTAATTTGAGCCCTTACCCGATATTTGGTGACGTTGACTAGTCAAATAGAGTTATCTGCATAATAGGTGCCCTAACGCACCTTAAAAATCGTTAGGTGGCAACTCTTCTCCTTTAGCACTCTATCCCCCATTCTAAAAAGAGTTGTCACGTGTCGAAGCCCGCTTTCGCGAGGAAAATTGGGTGCCACAGCATGGCGACTCTGCTGTGGATTTACTCTTAGGCTCTTACCATAATGAACTTGGCTTATGTGGATTAGTTTTCTTTTTTATAAAATGCACATTCCTTTTCCATCTTTATTTGTTAGATTTTCTATTACATGCACATCCTTTCCCTTCTCCACCTTTATTTGCTTAAATTTGTTATAACATGCACATCCATTTCCCTATTCCCCCTTAGTTGCTCTAACTGCTATTTATTAGCTATATCATGTCTCTCTCACCCCTACTCCCATGATTACTTCCCAATCGTGCCCAACTAATATCATAGCGGCACTTGATGAGTGTCCACGCTCTTTCAAAATTATCCTTTAAATTAGAAAGGCTTATTTGCGGTAAACTAGTCGATCGGCGGTGCTGTCGACGTTTCTGTGCCTTTCCCTCTCAAGTTGTCCACTTGAGAGTACCGGTCTAGACCCTTCTAGAAACCTTGCTCCAGTATCAACTGTGCATACATCATGTCAAACCTAGTATGGGTTAGAACGTTATTCGCATGATAATCCACTTAGATAAGCCCTGTCTAAAGCCCGACGGGATTTCCATAATCCCAATGGACACCATCACGTTATGTGCATTACTTGGAGAAAACATGCTGGTATGTTGATCATTAATGTGTAAATAGTCAGACCTAGAGGGGGAAATGGCTAACTCTATTTGTTTTACAGAAAATGAGGCACGAAGTCCCCAGGTTCGGCATGGTTCAAAACATCCCACCTTTGCTGCTTGATTGGTGGAAGAACCTATCACATAGTGACAAGAATCATGTGAAAAAGGTCCTCAGAAATTTACATTCTTTATTGGACATTCGGCCAAATAACGCATTGATTGAGGCCGCCACTATGTTTTGGGATGAGAAAAGAGTTGTCTTTCGCTTTGGTGATGTAGAAATGACCCCTCTCTTAGAGGAAATAGGAGGCTTCGCTAGGCTGCCATGGGATAGTCCGGGTTTATTAGTACCAGAAAATCGCACTCCCCGCGGTTTTTTTAAAATGATGGGTTTCAAGAAAAATGATGAGTTACTCTGTCTAAAGAAGTCATACATACCATTTGAATTCCTTTATGAACGTTATGGGCATAGCAAGTCATATCGCCTTCACCATGATGAACTTGCCATTACTTATTTGGGTTGGACACACCGCCGAGTTTTTGTGTTCATTGTCTGTTTCTTGGGGTTGTTGATATTTTCGATGAAAAATGGGAGGATCCACACTCGCTTAGCCATGGTCGCTAGGAATCTAATGGAAGGAATTGAAGGAAAAACTTACACTATCATCCCCATGATCTTGGCCTAAATATAGCGAGATCTAGATCGATGCAAGTAGAGGTATGGGCATTTCGAAGGCTGTAATCTGTTGCTGCAGGTTTGGTTATTAGAACATTTCCAGAGAGGTGAATATCATCAGGAACTTCGGCGACGATCATTGAATGACTACATAGCCTACCATCATCCAAAAAGAATGACATTTATCCCAGATAGGTTCGCGCAACCTGGAAATGCTATGAGCTGGGTGCGTTTCTTCAGCAATTTAACTGACGAAAGAGTACCTTGGATGTTCGAATAGTTCCCTAGCAGCGAGTTCATCATCCGGTCAAGAGAAACTACTCATTTAGTACTGATCGGGTCAAGAGGAATCTATCCTTATGGTCTTATAAGGGTAATAAGGCAAGCAGGAAGAAAGTAGGCTATACCTCGAGTTTCCAACATGATCCAGTACAAAGCAGACTTTAAAGGGAACATCATTCCGTTCAAGTTCGAGGCACATCATATGTGGAATCAAAAGGTCATTGTAGAGAAAGACACTATCGAGCCATACAGGTACCATAACTACCATGTATACTTCTACCCATCATGGTTGGTAGATGATATAGCGGGAGATGTCAAGCCAGGGATTAATCTGAAAAATAAGGTTATAGATGAAGCTGCTGAAGCACAAGTCAAGTATAGGATGTTGCGCAAGAGGGTTTTCGTGTCTGAAGCTAGACATTTGGAACAACACAAAGTGGATATGGAAGCAATCAACGAATGGAAAGAAATTGCTACTAAATCAACAGAAAGATTAGAATATTTGGAGCAAGGGTTAATGTAACTTGAGGGGAAAATGAGGAAGAGGCTCTCGGATTGTCAAAATAGGGAAGGCAATGGGGGAGGGCACCTAGCAAGGGATTACCTACTATTGGACATGAACGACCTGGGGAACTTGATTGATGGATCCAAGAAGGCCAAGCATGGATAAGGTCCCTCTGGGCCCAAGTAGATTAGGAAATGATGTTCTTTACTACTTTTTAGCTTAGTTTTAGATTTCGATTGTAATAAGGCAAATGCTATTAGTAATTTTCTTATTATTGTCGTTTTAGTATGGATCTGATTCATTTTCCCATTAATGAAATGACACAGTTATTGGCATCAATTTTCTTCAAGTCTATGTGTCGCTTAGGCCTACCTCGGGCACAACAAGGTCTCCCAAATTATGATGCGAATCTGTTACATGATTTTGCAAAGCATGTTCAATATTGCAAGCATTCTTTCAATATCCCTTACTAACTTGGTTACCTTTTTGTTTTTCTTTTCTTTTGTTTATTCACATTCCCCAAAGGTTGGTTCGTGCATACTTGCATCATCCGCATATCACACTAGATCAAGAGGTCCTCCTCCTCCTCCTCCACCAAGTGATCCTAAAGGCAAAAGCAAAGGGAAAGGAAAGATGGACGATTTAAGTGGTATCAGAAAGGACAATGCAGAGAACGTTGAAACTTCGGACGGTCGAAATACTCCAGCATAGAATGAATTAGTCCTACATCTGGAACAATAAATATTGGAGCTACAATGGGAACTTGAGCAGGTCCGAAACTTGGCAAACCTTTCCCTCACCCTAAACGTCCCCGGCATTAACTAATAAAACACATACTCCCAAAACCCGGCACCTCCCCAAAACACACAAAATCAAAATCCGTAAAATCCTCCCGCACCACATCAATACGCCACACCTCCTCAGAACCACAACCTCCATCGGTACCTACTCCTCAAAAACACCATCACCACCCAACTCAATACACACAAACAACCACATACCACACCTCATAGAATGCACCACAACCTACTCGTGACCTGCAAAACTCAACCAATGACCACCATTATGCCCAGATTCTGGGAGTCCACCAAAGCAATCCCATATATGTGGAAACTTTACCCCACACCCCACAACAGACCCTATACATACCCGAATCCGCCGTGAAGGACCTGCTCATCAAGAGCACGGTGGAAGAACTCAAGAAACTTACTGGCAGAGTTCAAAGTGTCGAAGGGGGAAAATGCATTGAGGGTTTGAATTATAAAGATTTGTGTATTCAGCCAGATGTAGAACTGCCAGAAGGTTACAAACCTTCTAAGTTCGAAATGTTCGACGGGACTGGTGATCCAAAGGTGCACTTGAGAACGTATTGTAACAAGCTTGTAGGCATTGGCAAGGATGAAAGAATCCGCATGAAGCTGTCATATGGAGCCTCACCGGAGAGTCCCTATCTTGGTACATCTGTCAGAACCCAAAGAAATGGAGTAATTGGGTGAGCATAGCATCAGATTTCATGGATCGGTTCAGGTTTAACACAGAAAATGCACTAGATGTTTTCTACATTCAGAATCTCAAGAAGAAGTCAACAGAAACTTTCCGCGAGTATACTACTCGGTGGAGGTCTGAAGCTGCAAAAGTAAGTCCAGCACTGGAAGCAGAACAGATGAATAAGTTCTTCGTCAGAGCTCAGGATCCGCAATACTACGATAGACTGATGGTTATTGAAAACCATAAATTTTCTGACATCATCAAATTGTGAGAAAGAATAGAAGAAGAGATCAAAAGCGGAATGGTGACAAATTTTGAAGCACTTCGAGCCACAACTAAAGCCTTACAGTCAGGAGGTATCTCCAAGAAGAATGAAGTAGGTGCGGTGATGGTAGCCCAAGGTCTAAAGTCTTCACTTACATACCAAACACCCCCACCCACATATCAGCCTTCACCTCCCAGATACCAACAACATACCGCCACTTACCATACTTATAACACCCAACCAACCTACTACCACTCACCACCAGCTCGCCAAAACTATCCAAATCCTAGACCAAATTTCGACCGCAGACCACCCAGACAATACACCCCAATTGCTGAACCCATAGACCGCAGACCACCCAGACAATACACCCCAATTGCTGAAGGCTGTCGGTTATGTCACTCACATCCCTGTTGTTGCTATGGAAAACTCCTCCCAGTGGATTAATCCAAATAAGACACGTGCTTATCACTCATGCATGAAGGGTCATACTATTAATGAGTGTCGTACTTTGAAGGATAAGATTCAAACATTAATTTATACCAAAGTCATATAGGCAAAAAAGGCTGCACCCAATGTCTGTAACAATCCTCTCCCGGATCACAAGGGTGAACGGGTAAACGTGATAGATACCGATGAATAATGGGACTTAGAGGGGTCAATTGGACTCATTCGAGAAAGGGATAATCCTAAAATATCTCCAGTCACAATCACACTAATACAATCTCAGGCACCGATTGAAGTAGAGGTAGCCGCACCAACTCTGTTTGAGGTTGAGGTAAAAACACCCTTCACCATGATGGTGGCACCCACACCGTCTTTTAAGTCTAATACTATACCTTGGGATTATGTTGCGAAAGCAAGAAGGGAAGGAAAGCAAAAATGGAAGAAACAGGTGAATCGTAAGGCATGACCAGAACTTGTAGGGTTTATACACCCGAGCATTTGGGAGGCATAAGAAAAGAAGTCGCCTCTAAGCCGGCTGTCATTGAGATTGGCCCGGATGATCTTTGGAGAAAGTTGCAGACGATAGAGTATTCTGTGGTTGATCATCTGAACAAAACCCCTGCTCAAATATCCATTTTATCACTGGTGCAAAACTCTGAGGCGCATAGGAATGCCTTGATAAAGGTGTTGAATGAAGCTTATGTACCCAACAACATCACTAGTGGAGAGTTGGCCAACATGGTAGGGCAAGTGTTGGAAAGCCACAAGATCACTTTTCATGAAGACGAGCTGACACCGGAAGGGCTAAGTCACAATAAGGCACTACATATCACATTGCAGATTGAGGACAAATTCATTTCCAGGGTCCTGATAGATGGGGGTTCGAGTCACAACATCTGTCCACTAACTACTTTGAAAAGGTTTGGTAAAGGTCTGCACGAGATACGAGCAAGGAGTATGAATGTGAAAGCATTTGATGGGTCTCAAAGGGCCACAATTGGGGAGACCAACCTCAGCTTACAGATGGGCCCGACCTGGTTCAATGTTGAGTTTCAAGTATTGGATATATCTGCTACATACAATCTATTGTTGGGGCGACCGTGGATACATGCCGCTGGGGCCGTGGCTTCTACACTACATCAGGCTGTGAAGTTTAAGTGGAATCATCATGAAGTGATCATCCATGGGGATGGAAGTAATCCCATTTACACCAATCAAACTGTTCTGGTCATCGAGAATAGAAGGAAGTTGGGTGGGGAAACATACCATCACGTCGAGCACGTCAACGCAATTGAAAAAGACAAATGGTAGAGCAGTAACATAGAAGGCATATTGGCATGGGTAGGGTATGAACCTGGCAAGGGTCTCGGTAAGAATCTCTAGGGGATTACCAAACCGATAGAGCTAAAGCGTCACGTCACAACTTTTGGGCTTGGGTATGAATACACCTGGCACGAGTATCAGAATTGGTCGCCACCATGGTGTGGTCCTTATTACCCTCTAGAGCAGCCAATACCACATTTGAGCCACTCGTTTCATCAAGCTGACATGATATGGGGGTCTGAAGAAGATGAAGCTCTAGCTGGCATAGGGAAGCTATTTTTGGATGACAAAGACATGGACTATAGTGTGATAGTTTAGGAGGAGGAGGAAGACCTTATTATTCAGACAATGGAGAAGGGAGCTGTAACACCCCGGAAATTTTGAAGAACTTAAGTGTAAAGCCAGGTAAAATTTGCAAAGAAAATAATGTTTCATGGTGCCGGACTAGGATTACGTGTTTGTGGATTGTAGAAATTCTTCGCGGCGAGCTTGCTCACCGCGGCTCGGACCTTTTGGGTTGAAAAATGCATGGGAAAGTAAAGGAAACCTTTTGGCAGAATAGTGCATTTCTGCGCTCCATTATACAATCGCAGAATCACTCTACGGATCGCATAATAGCCACATAGTGAGGCAGTTAATTGGGTCAGTTGGAAGCAATTATTCGGTCGACTATGCGACCGCATAACTGTTATGTGGTGTAATATACGACCGCATAACTGTTATGTGGTGTAATATGCGACCGCATAACTGTTATGTGGACCGCAAACTCAGGCAGATTTTTGGTCATTTTGGACACCAATTATGCGACCGATATGCGGTCCGCAAAACCATTATGCGGTCACATATGCGACCGCAGAACCTATTTCGAAGCTTCATTTTTGGGTTTTTAAAACCCGACCCTACTTCGTTAAATACACGCAAAGGGTCATTTTTGAGCAAATATTCTGATATTTTAGAGAGAAGGGAGAGTGTTTTAGATAGAGAGAAAAATCTAGGCTAATTATTCATCAAGTCTTGCTCAAATCTTGGAAGATTAACAAGGAAAACCCACAAGTTCTTCATCTAAGAGATTGGGATTGCTAGAATTTCTGGAATGTTGTAGTAATTTAAGGAAAGCTCAATTGAGGTATGTTGGCTAAACTTTCTCTCTTGGAATTGAATTCCATAATGTTACCGTGAGTTTAAAAGTATGAGTTGCGTATTAAAATGTTGTGGCTTTGAATCGTATTTCACATGAAGGCTAGTATGCCAAATTGTGTGAGAAAATTTCAATATTCTTAAGACTCTTAATTGCTTATATGTGTACCTAAAGTCTTGATTAGGAATGTCTTAATGTTGATAACCTATAAAGATGGTTGGAAGTGAAATCAGTGAATTGGGGATATAAAGTGTGGCCAACGTGCCAATAGTGAAAGGTATACTTGTGGCCAATGGTGCCGATGTAATGAAATAATGTGAGAAAGATTATGAAATGAGCTTTGACTCAACTATTCCAAAATTGACTTCGACAATATAATCGGCTAAAAGTTTATGAACTCAAGTGATGCCCATATGTGGCTGTTTTAGCTAATGCTATGCTTTGTAAATAATTTTCAATGTGCTTTGCATTCTTACATATTCATGAGTGGAAATTGTGTACGATTTTAATTTGTGCTTCGATTGCCAATCATTTTACTCCATTTATTGGAAAGAAATCGATTATGTTTAAAGCCTTCATTACTAATGAACTTAAAGTTGTGATTTCTGGAATATTCTACTTGTTGATAATTATGGTGATGATCTATGAAAGGGAAGAAATAAAAGTGTGGAATATAAAATACGGCCATTGCGCCATGAATAAAGAATCATACGTATGCCCAAGAGAGCCAATAAAATAATAATGTTATAAGTGGTTGAAAGTACGGATTAGGTGATATGTGATATGAAAGGTTATGAGATGTACGTATTTGTACTTTTGTTTCCAATGAGTTATGAAACCCTATGGACGGTCTATGAACACATAGGTATATTGTGTTATGAAATCCTGTAGACGGTCTATGAACGCATAGGTACATTATGATATGAAATCCTGTGGACGGTCTATGAAACTCATAGGTACATTGTGTTATGAAATCCTGTGGACGGTTTATGAACGCATAGGTATATTGTGTTATGATATCCTGTGGAAGGTCTATGAAACGCATAGGTACATTATGTTATGAAATCCATTGTGATATGAAATCCTGTGGACAGTCCATGAAACGCATATGTGCATTGTGTGTAAGAGGTATAGATGTACAGTATGAATAAACACTATGGACAGTCTATGAAACGCATAAGTGTATAATATGATATGTGAACACTAAGGACGGTCTAATGAGACACATTATTAATGCAGACAATAGGTGCCCCTTTTGTTGTCCTTGTTTGTACAGGTTGTTTCAATGACATTATATTATGTGTTCCACGTATAGATCATATGGGCATTCTATTTTGAAAGAGGATTTTTAGCTATACATACTAGTGCTATTCGACAGTACTAACGTCCCTTTTGCCGGGGTTGCTGCATCTTTAATAGATGCAGGTAGTTCTACAGCAGGTGGCATTGATCAGTAATAGCAATACACTCCTTTCAGCCGATTTGGTGAGCCCCACTTCATTTTGGGGTCATGTATCTTTTGTTTCTCATGTACTTTGTGGTTGAGGTATAGCCGGGGCCTTATTGCCGGCATTCCCCTATTACTCTTCAGTTGTACTTAGAGACTCCGTAGACAGGTTGTGGGTGGTATTTGAATTTGGGAATTGGATTAGAACTGTTGGTATTTGGCAACATATTTTTCATAAAATCTATAAACTCGTACTATTTTGGAAATATTAAATGATGCTATTAATGGAAATGAAATGGAAGCGGTTAATAAAATATCTTCAGTATTTGATTAATGGAGTACATCTCCTCTTTATTAACGGATGAATTTGGGTAGAATGAAATATAACAGGCTTGCTCAGTCGGGTTCACTCGGTTGAGCGCCGGTCGCGCTCCTCAGTTTTGGGGCGTGACAAGAGCTATTCTCAAGAATTGGACTGTTGCGCCATCAAGGGCCCGTCGAGTTCCTGGGTAGCCTGGCAATCAGCATCAATTATTTTTAAAAAGCAATTTTATAAGCATCTAAGACATTTTCAATATTTTGTTCTGAACGTATTTTGTTTTGAAATAATTGCTCGAGTCATCGAGCCGCACTTGTTTGACGTTTTCAAGATTTATTTAATGCATTGTTATTTTTAGTATTTATTATTATTCTTTATATTTTTCTCTACAACATTATTATTACCTATCCTGATAAACCTATGACTGTGACATGTAATGAGACAATACAACATAGGGATAATGATTCAGAGGATCTGGAAAAGGATATAATACCCGAGGAAATTGTCAGAGAAGTGGAAAATTTTGAAAACAAGCCTAAGTACAATTTGGATGAGACTGAAACCGTTAATTTGGGAGACTCCGAAACAGTCAAGGAAACTCGTGTAAGCATTCACCTATCGCCGTCAGAGAAAGAAGAATACATCCGGTTCTTGAAGGAGTATGAGGATGTTTTTGCATGGTCCTACGATGATATGACTGGTTTGAGCACGTCCATAGAGGCTCATAAACTACCTACCAACCCTATGTGTCCGCCTGTAAAGCAGAAGCTCAGAAAGTTCAAACCAGATATGAGTCTGAAAATAAAGGAGGAAGTCACCAAGCAAATCAAAGACAAACTTCTCAGAGTGGTTGAATATCCGACCTGGTTGGCTAACATTGTGCCGGTTCCAAAGAAAGATGGGAAGGTCAGAGTATGTGTCGACTATCAGGATTTAAATAGAGCGAGTCCCAAAGATGATTTTCCTTTGCCCAATATACACATACTGATTGACAACTGTGCCAAGCATGAACTTCAATCCTTTGTGGATTGCTTCCTGGGATATCATCAGATCTAGATGGATGAAGAGGATGCCGAAAAGACAGCCTTCATTACACCATGAGGAGTATATTGTTACAAAATGATGTTGTTTGGCCTAAAGAATGCTAAGGCCACTTACATGAGGGCCATGACAACCATTTTTCATGACATGATACACAAGGAGATAAAGGTCTACATGGATGACGTCATCATCAAATCCAAGAGAGGCACATATCATATAGAAGATTTACGAAAATTCTTTGATCGACTTTGAAGGTACAATCTGAAACTGAATCCCGCAAAATGTGCCTTCGGAGTCCCTACTGGAAAGTTGTTAGGGTTCATCATCAGTCGCCGAGGAATTGAGCTAGACCCGTCAAAGGTCAAGGCTATCCAAGATTTGCCACCTCCGAAGAACAAGAAATATGTGATGAGTTTCTTAGGGCGTCTCAATTACATTAGCCTTTTCATAGCACAATAAATTTTGATCTGTGAACCGATTTTCAAAATGTTGAAGAAAGACGCTGCAACAAGTTGGACTGAAGAGTGCCAGAAAGCCTTTGACAAGATAAATGGATATTTATCCAAACCACTTGTCCTAGTCCCACCGGAACCTGGGAGACCTCTGCTACTCTATGTATCTGTACTAGATGGGCTTTTCGGCTGTGTCTTGGGACAACATGACGAGACGGGAAGAAAGGAATAGGCCATATACTATCTGAGCAAGAAGTTCACACCCTACGAAGCACGGTATTCTTTGTTGGAACGCACTTCAAAAGTTGAGGCACTACTTCTGTGCCTACACCACATATCTCATATTAAGGATGGATCCGTTAAAATATATCTTCCAGAAACCCATGCCTACCGGAAAGCTGGGAAAATGGAAAATATTGTTGAGTGAGTTCGACATCATCTATGTAACTCAGAAGGCAGTCAAAGGGCAAACATTGGCAGATATTTTGGCAGAAAATTCTGTAGACGGAGAATATGAACCATTGAAAATGTATTTTTCCGATGAGAAAGTATCATTTGTGGGATAAGATATCACTGAAGCATACGACGATTGGAGGATGTTCTTCAATGGAGCCGCAAACTTCAAAGGAATAGGTATTGGAGCTGTCTTAGTATCAGAGATAGGTCAACACTATCCAGTATCCGCAAAGCTCAGGTTTCCATGTATCAACAATATAGCAGAATATGAGGCTTTCATCTTAGGACTCAAGTTGGCCATTGACATGAACGTTCAGGAATTGATGGTAATTGGTGACTCAGACCTTTTGGTACATCAGGTTCTAGGATAATGGGCTACAAAGAATACCAAAATACTGTCGTATTTGTACTATGTACAAGAATTGAAGAAGAGAATCCAGAATGAGTTCGCAGATACATTGGCCACTCTATCTTCCATAATACAACACCCAGACAAGAATTTCATCGACCCTATCCCAGTAGGGATTCATAATCAGCCAGCTAATTATGCTCATGTTGAAGAAGAAATTGATGGAAATCCATGGTTCCATGACATCAAAGAATATTTGGCAAAAGGAGAATACCCGAAGCACGCAAATCATACTTAGAAACACACACTCCGAAGATTATCTAACCACCTCTTCCAAAGCAGAGGAATTTTGTACATAAGGACTCCAGATCTGGGGTTATTACAGAGTGTCGACACCAAGGAAGCATCCAAAATGCTCAAAGAAATACATGCCGCAAATTGCGAACCACACATGAATGGCTTTTTCTTAGCTAAGAAGATATTAAGAGCAGGGTATATTTGGATGACTATGGAAACAGACTGCATCAGGTATGTCCAAAAGTGTCATCAATGCCAAGTACATTCCGATATGATACGAGTACCACGCAATGAACTCAATGCAATAAGTGCACCTTAGCCTTTCTCCGCTTAGGGGGTGGATGTCATCGGTCCAATCGAACCTGCCTCTTCAAATGGGCACATGTTCATTCTAGTATCCATAGACTATTTCACAAAATGGGTTGAAGCCGTATCTTACAAGGCTATAACTAAGAAGGTCATAGCAGATTTCATTAGGGATCGTATTGTCTGTCGATTCGGGGTACCAGAATCAATCATCACTGACAATGTCGCCAACCTTAATAGTGATTTGATGAGATCCATGTGTGAAACCTTCAAGATCAAGCATAAGAATTCCACAACATATAGGCCACAAATGAATAGAGTTGTGGAATCCGCCAATAAGAACATCAAGAAGATATTAAGGAAGATGGTAGATAATCACAAACAATGGCACGAGAAGCTACCATTTTCCCTACTTGGATATCGTACCACAGTTCGCACATCAACTGGGGCAACTCCTTATTTGCTAGTCTATGGTACTGAAGACGTCATTCCCGCAGAAGTAGAAATTCCTTCTTTGAGAATCATACAAGAGGCTGAACTCAGTTATGCAGAATGGATACGAAGTCGTTATGAACAACTGGCTCTCATTGACGGGAAAAAAAATGAACACAGTATGTCATGGTCAACTTTACCAGAACAGAATGAACAGAGCTTTCAATAAAAGGGTCAGGCCCAGACAATTCACACTAGGGCAGTTGGTTCTAAAATGGATCTTCCTGCATAAAGATAAAGCCAAAGGGAATTTTTCACCCAATTGGCAAGGGCCCTACATGGTTCATAGAGTACTAACAGGAGGAGCGCTCATACTTGCAGAAATGGATGGAGAAGTTTGGCCAAAACCTATCAACTCAGACGCACTCAAAAGATATTATGTTTAGATTGTTTGCAGTTCTTCATCTGATGTAACTGAACTACGCTTGACCTGATTCCCATTTAAGAGGGGATATGTAGGCAGCCCTGTGGGTTCGGTCACATCTCAATAAAATCTTCATTTGGGCTATGGTCAGAAACTGTGGCAGAATTTTGAGGAAGACCCTCAAAACTCTGAAGCAAGTCTAGCCAACTTCGTCATATGCAAAACAGTCAAAGAATTGCTTTTTAAACTGGGGCAAAATTTTGAGGAGGACCCTCAAAATTCTAAAGCAAGGAAGTCGCAATGTCTCTAAAAAGTGTCATAGTCATTGGTCCATCTATATTACTTGATATTGCATTCCACTATATTTTAAATAACTATATTATTCAAATACAAGCATATTTGTTTTTTCGAAAACTTTATTTTTATCAACAGCCAGATGCTGCGTAGGGTAACTCAAATAGGATATCAAGGCAGGAGCAAAGGCAAAGCGAGAAGGCGAAAGCACGGATCAACCTCCCCCACAAAACTCACAATTTTGTTCTTTAGATGTAGGCACAGTAAGACAATAATATCTGCAGACACATCAGGTTACTACCTTCAAGATAGAAAATCATCTATCCCAAGCATCTCCAGCTAAGAAATACTCTGCTTTCTCACTATCACTCATTGTTTTTGTTGCATGAGGCTAAACCCTGCCTTCTTAACTGCATAAGGTTAAGCACTGCCATTCTTTGTATGAGACTAAGCATTGTCTCCTATTTGCATGAGGCTAAGCATTGCCTCCTTAGCTGTATAAGGCTAAGCATTGCCTTTCTTTGCATGAGACTAAGCATTGTCTCTTATTTGCATGAGGCTAAGCCCTGCCTCCTTAACTTCATAAGGCTAAGCACTGCCTTTATTTGCATGAGACTAAGCACTGTCTCCTATTTGCACGAGGCTAAGCCCTGCCTCTGTAACTGCATAAGGCTAAGCACTACCTTAATCGCATGAGACTAAGCACTGTCTCTTATTTTGCATGAGGCTAAGCCCTGCCTCCTTAACTACATAAGGTTAAGCACTGCCTTTCTTGTCATGAGACTAAGCATTGTCTCATATTTGCATGAGGCTAAGCATTGCCTCCTTAACTGCATAAGGCTAAGCACTACCTTTCTTTGTATGAGACTAAGCATTCTCTCTTATTTGCACGAAGCTATGCCCTGCCTCCTTAACTGCATAATGCTAAACATTGCCTTCTTCGCATGAGACTAAGCACTATCTCCTATTTTTCATGAGGCTAACCCCTGCCTCCCCTTCTTGCATACGGCTAAGCAATGCTTTTTCCTCAAGATTAAATACTATCTCCATTATGCTATTTAAGACCTAGCACTGCCTTCTATTCGCCTGCGGCTAAGCACTGCCTAAGCTCTGTTTCGTTTTACATACGACCTAGCATCATATCTTTGCATCTCATGGGTTAAAACATCGCCATCTTTGTCCAAAGGCGTCATAGTCCGAAGGCATCATAGTCCGAAGGCATCATCCCCATAGCCGGAAGACACCATTCAATGGCCTGAGGATCTCCCAGTATTGTACATCATTATTCAAAGGCGTCATGGTTCAGAGGCACCATTTTCATGGCCCGAGGATATCATTTCATGGCCAGCGAATCCCTTATCATATGATTCATGGCCCAGGACGTCATGGTCTAAGGACATCATCCTCACCGTCCAAAGACAACTTTCATGGTCCAAAGGGAATTTGCATAATGTTTAAATTCTCACTATAATCCATATATACTTGCATGCATCATGTTTTAAGTTTTGCAGGTAATCCAGGAAGTAACCGAACGGGAGAAATCTTCGCTCCAATTTCTATTCAACGTTCACATCCTGCAATTATTTCGAACACAACCAACCACCATCAGTTACCCACTTTTACGTGATAACTATTCAAATACTCATTTTGAGATACATCCATAACATTTCAGATTCACATTCATGATTTCGCGCAAATTCATCTGATATTGTCCTACCCAAAGAACCCTTTCCGAAGCATACGACCGTTCCTATAACAACTCCATCAGTTCAGTTCACCATTAGATCCAGAACTACACACGACCTGATTCCCGTAACACCAGGGATATGTAGGCAACTCGGGAACCAGGGTTCGGCCCCCATTTTTTCAAATCACACCATCCCTCACTCAATTTGGCCAAAATTGGTCATCATATTCTTTACCCGACAATTCTTTCATCATTCCCGGGTAAAGAGGGGCAACTGTTGATACCCAATTGTGCCCTCATATTTTTCAAAATATATATATACTTTCAAAATAGCATTTTCACATCATTATTTAGTTTACAAACCTATACAAGCATTTTCTATAATTTTCCATAATTGTTAGAGCTTTAAATTAATTTTATTGTATTTAAATTACATGTAAATATCTAGTAATTATCCTTTTAAATTATTTTGTAATGACTTAGTTACCTAAAATAAATATTTTGCACCTATAATATATGTTTCTAACATTTTATTTTATTCCATATAATTACATTAGCATTTTTAAAGCTATTTATTTAATTTTGCAATAATGGCCTATATTCAAATACAAATGCTCCTTATTTATACTATTTATGTCAAAAATAGAATTTTATATTTTTATAATGTTAAATCATTATTCTTAATTATTTTAGTGCATAAAAAAATATTTCACTCATTTACTAATTATTTTTATAAATTATGTTTGCTAAATTACATGTGTTTAAAAGGCTGGCCCAATTTCTAAGTGATTTTTCGAACTAAATTAGCCCAGTACCTTAGCCCAATAACCCCATCCCAAATCAAACAACCTTTCTAACCCAACTTGGTCACGACCCGTCTAATTAACCCACCTCAATCTCTAAGATCAACGGCCCACAACTAACCTACCATTTTATTTGCCCAACCCCCAACCCCTAATCCTCATTTCCCTCTCACCCGCCGCCCTGGAACCTTCCCCCTTCTATGAAGAACCCTAAATCACCATCACTCCCTAAATCCCTCTCCTAATGGGTTTCTCCTCTCATTTACTTCCCATATCTGTGCTTTTCTGCTACTGGTTGTTCCTCCAAGGTATCACTTAGTACTTTCCTAAACATGGCAAGCACTATCTTTCTGATTCTGCCCATTCAATTTCAATCATTTGAATTTGGGCCATATCTCATCTACATACGTTCAATACTATATTGTGTGAGTCCGATTTCGTTTGGATTTATGTTGATTTACACTTTCCCTAAAAACTAGGGTTTACCGAATTTCTCTTAAATCGATTTCAAATTGATTTACATGTTTTCTTTCTTTATTTTTTGTTTAATTTACTCTGTTTCCTTATGTGTTTGTTCGATTTTTGACTGCTATATAAACCCCCTCATTTGCCTTTGGGGGGGGGGGGACTGAAAAGAATCGATTCTTACTAAAATTTGGGGGTTTTGCTACTCTCTTGGTTGGTATTTTGTACTGGCCGGCTGAAAGCCAAGTCCATTAGCATTTTGTTACATGTTCTTGGTGCGAGCATTGCCCTGAGTTTATCGAAGCTCTTGGGAACTTTGACGCATCGAATTTTCTGGGTTCTTGTAGATCTTTTGTTCTTTATTGTTGTCCGTTAACTGGTAAGCTACTTGACTCTTGCAATTTCATCCCTATGTACCTTTGATTTGCATGTGTTCTCGCCTCTAAAATTCCCGGCTTAATATGTTTTTCTGGATTACTTTTATGCACAATTTTGTTAATTCTACTTTGTTCTAAATATTTTAGCATCTAACTTCTTCCTAATGCTACTAGTTCTGAGTATGCCTAAGTCCAACTTAGATAATGTGATCCTCTTAAGTGTATGGGTGTCTGGATATTCCCTAATACATGCTTGCCTGCTTTGTCCTTAATCTCTATAGTGAATGTTTCATACTTATGTTAGAACTTCCTGTGTTAATTGTGACATGTTCACCTGCTCTTCTGTCACTCAACATGAACCCTACCCCATTAGTGATTGACTAAGATCTTAACAGTTATCTCAACTTGATCACCCTACCCTATTTGAACTATTTTTCTTTATGACATAACTTAGATTTTCTCTAGTAGATTAGTCTATTATATCAATCCTAGAATACCTACATGTGTTTGCTATCACACACTGTCCTGAATCTCTGCAATGTCTGTCTTGCATGTACAATGTGTTGCAATTTGTAATAAAACCATTTTCTATCTACTATGATCTTTCTTCCATGCTAATATGTTTCCAGTATGTCTTTTGTTCATTTGATACCCTGTCTCTTCCAGTGTTTATCACAATGTCTAAATACATATTAGCATGACCCTAAGATGCATGCTTAGCTTAATCCGAACCTCTTAGGTCTCAATCGGTTTAATTTCATGAATGATAATCTATGTATATCTTGCAAACCTGTTTCTTCCCCAATTTCTTTCAATATGAGGCTATCTATGTGGTGCTTTGCTGTCCTGCTGAACCTACTGGCATATTTGATTAATTACTCTATATGCTCAATTTGGCTATGTCTACTTTAGGATATGAATGTATCTTCTAACTTTTGTCCATTTTCCTCACTGGCAACTTATGCTATTCTAAATTCTCATTCTTAGCCGGTTGAAAGCCAAGGCTATCTAGGTACTATTTTTGGCCTCCCTAGTGTGAGCACTGCTCGGGGTCCCATTGAGGCCCTTGTGAACTCTGACACACTAGGTCTTGGTCCTTAGTCACTCCCTCAACCTCCAAAATTTTTCCTACTATTCCACTTCCCCTGTCATGTACTGTGTTTATGAATTTGGTTGTTTAAAGTAGTGCAACACTTGGTGCTATGGTTAAGTAAATTGCTTTGGACTCTCCTATTTTCCCTTGAGTCGGGTATTGAATACGGCTCTATGTTGAAGGCCTAGGTATGCTGGGCCATAAGTATGAGACGGGTAGTGCACGCATAGGGTATGACTCAAAATTGAATTAGAGAGCTTTTAGGTAAACAACTTTAACATAGTAATCGGGTAGCAGAAGCTGATAGTCTGTGCCCGTAATATGAGTAACTCCCTATATTAAGGGAGTTGCGGAGTATTATTTATGTTGCATGGGGTGATCCTTTAGGCTAAAACACTTAGGACCCCCTCTCTCTTTATATGTTGTTATTAGATCTAAATAGTTGTATCCCTATTTTCGAACTAAGATATGTATTAATCATGTTGTAATAAAGTTCTTTGACTTCTGAATTCCCTTTGTTTATTTGATCACCTAGCTTAATCGTAATCCACATAATCTTAAGTTAGGCTGGGACCCACTGTTGTGGATCTCGAAGAGTGCCTAACACCTTCTCTTTGAGGTAATTTGAGCCCTTACCCGATATTTGGTGGCATTGACTAGTCAAACAGAGTTATCTGCATAATAGGTGCCCTAACACACCTTAAAAATTGTTAGGTGGCGACTCTTCTCCTTTAACACTGTATCTCCCATTTTAAAAGGAGTTGTCGCATGTCGAAGCACGCTCTCACGAGGAAAAGGGGGCGCGGCACTAATCCATGCCCAAAATCATGTCAAAGTCCACCATATTAAGCAGCAGAAAGTCAACCGTTGTCTTATAACCCCCGATAATGACACAACATGACATATGGACATGGTATACCATAATAGAATTCCTAACATATGTAGACACATAAATAGGGGTATCCAAAGAATATGAATAAGTGGATCATAGATCAAATAAAACTAATGCATCCCTATGACAGACTCGAACAATACTTGTGATGGAAGCATCTGATGCGGCATCCTTAGTCCTACTTGAAAAAGCATAACAACGGTCTTGGCCTCCACCTCTAAGACAACCTCTTCTCTCCTGACCTCCACCCCTAGCTAGCTGTGTAGGTGAAATAGAAATGGAGAAGCAACCATAGCATGTGAACCCTGTGGAGGTGCACCGCTCCTAAGTCTGGACAGTTCCTCACCATATGCCTAGTATCACCACACTCGAAACAACCTCTCTATAGGCGTGGTTGCTGGAATTGAGTTTAACCCGATCGGCTAGAATGGCCATTTTAGGTACCCCGTGCCGGAGGTACATTGGAAAGTGGATATGCAAAATGGGCTCTTTTAGGCTCTTTCCTAATTTACTCTGACACCGTCATGGTTCAATGGCGCAACTGCTCAAACTATGTGCCCCACACACCCAAGAGTGTCTATGGGACGAACACCCTAAAACATAGATCAGAATTTGAGCCCAAGTAAGTGGCATTGAAACAACTTGCCAACCCTCCACATAATCCTGACACTACATGTATGCTGACCCCGTCACCTGGAAAGTAGTGAGGTCGGCCCCGCTCATCTCTACTATGCCCATAGTGTGCAAAATATGGTGACACTTGTCTAGAAAACTCTTTCATCCTTAGAAGCTCTACTTCTAAAAGTAGGAGGAAAATACTTCTTGAACTTCTAAAGCCTCTTCTTCTCCTTCTCTTATTCCACTGGCCAGACCTCAGGTTGAACCGCGATTACAGGATAAACCAGTACAACACTCAGAACCTAATTGACATGGACCCGCTGCTCTAGAGTACGAGTGACGGGAGTTTGATCTCCTTCCCTAATCTAAAAAGTAGCCGGTGCAACAGGTATATATCCCACGTGAGCAAAAGTGCCGAACATGCTTAGAAATGTGCCAAAGGCTCCTAAAGTTCAGGGGTAGCAACAAACGCCTCGTGTGCCTGCCCCTTAATCGAAGCTATTGGTGACTCCTCTGTCTTTTCTCTTGTAGGTGCTCTAGTTGTAGCAAGTGCTCCTCTTTAGCCTCTGTAATGACCCAATTGGTTGTTTTTCTTTTTAGATTCCCGTTCCTCTAAATAAGACTCCTCGTAGGTGCTTTCACCTTTTTGTGACCTGCAGAGATGGTTAGTTCAAGATTTGAAAAGGGTTCGGGTTAAAATCGGAACAGCTGGTTCCTTGGTTTGGCTTTAAAAGGCTAAGTTTGACTTTGGTCAACATTTTGGGTATGACCTCAGAACCTATATTTGACGATTCCAATAGATTCGCATGATGATTTTGGACTTGGGTGTATGTGTGGATCGGGTTTTGGATGACCCGGGAGTATTTCGGCACTTAATGTTGAAAGTTGACTTATTGAAGGTTTAAAAGTTCTTTAAATTTGGTTTGGAGTAGGTTTTGGTGTAATCGAGGTCTGTTTGTGATTCCGAGCTTCGGAATAGTTCCGTATCATGATTTAAGACTTGCACGTAAATTTTGGTGTCATTCCGAGTAGTTTAAGTATGAATCGGCGCATTCGAAGTATGTTTTCGTGACGAAGAAGTGGGCTCGCAGATGCGAGACTTCGCACGCAGAAGCAGAAGGTGTTGATTTAGGCATGGTCCGCATCTGCGAGGCTTTGTCCACAGAAACGGAGACGCAGATGCGGCCATGGATCTACAGAAGCGGAAGTCCTGGAGGTAGAAGGCTTCATTTAATACTGGACTTAAGCCATTTCTAACCTATTTCTCTCACTCTTTGGGCAATTTTGGAGCTTCTTGAGAGGGGTTTTCACCTAGTAATTTGGAGGTAAGTAATTATTATCCAATGTGAGTTAAATACATAGATTATGGGTATATCTTAACATGTAAATTTGTAAAAATTATAAGTTTAGATGAAAAATATAGGTTTTGATAAAAATAGGATATAACCACGAAAATGGTTGTGGGTATGAGTGAAAATCATATATATGAGTTCGCGAGGTTATGGGTATCATTTATCTTCGAAATTGTTTTAAATCTGGGCATGTGGGCCCGGGAGTAAATTTTAGGATTCTTCCAATTTGGGTTGGGTATTTACTCTAATAGCTAACTTATAAATTGTTGAACACGTGTTGACTAGATTATATAAAATTTGACTAGTTTCGAGTCGTTTGGCACTGAGTTAAGGTTTTATAATGAATTCGAGGATCGGAAGTGAGCTTGAGAACGAGGTAAGCCTCTTGCCTAACATTGTAAGAGGGAACTCTTCCCCTTAGGGGTATTTTGTTGTGAATTACTTATGGGGGGGGGGGGGATCTACGTGCACACTTGGTGACTAGAGCCCGTGCGTAGCTTTATTCCACGGGATGTCCGGGTAGTCTTAGATTTACATCATGTTTTGTTTGAACTGTTATATTGATTATGCACATTAATTGCTTTGAATAGAGTTGAGATCAAGGATTTTAATATTTAAAGTCTCTAGTTTAGATTTCTTATGTTTGGGAAGAATTGAAGGATTTTATAATAACTCTGATAATTCCATGTTCACTCGCATTGCAAGTATTTCCGTGAGCGAGGTAAATTTTCTCTACTCTCATGGGAGCGGGCTATTCACCTCGGCAGGTTAATAAATGCATCTATGGTTTGTGTCGTTCGACCCTCGGCAGTGCATACAGTATATTTCTGGATCGGCCCGTACGACATCGGCATAAATCGTGCATGATAATACTCAGAGACTAATTATACTTGACATTAATTTATGGCTTGAGAGGTTATAATTATTTAAATGATAGGAATTGACTTGGAATTTATTATTAGTGAAAGGATTATTATTCACTGCTTGTTACTGAGTTGCATTAATTATTTACATGATCCATGCTTATTTATAATTCCTGCATGTTATTGTTTAGCCCACAGTAAGTGTCGATGTCGACCCCTCGTCACTACTTATTCAAGGTTAGACTAGATACTTACTGGGTACATGTTGTTTATATACTCACGCTACACTTCTGCACTAACCATGCAGGTTCTGAGGCAGGTGCATCTAGTGGTTATCCCGGTGCGTACTCCTAATACTCCGGTGAGCTGATTCCCGAGCCCGTTCTGTAGAACCCGAAGTCTTTTTTTGTATTTACTTTATGTCTACCTTATTTCAGATAGTAGCTTAGTGTTTTGTATATTTTATATTTCGAAGTGTTTTAAGACCATTAAGAAGATTGGCAGGTATTAATTATATTAATTCGGGTACGAACAAAACTAATAATATGAATGATATCAATTGATCATGATAATATATGTATGAGGTTCATTAAGAATGGTTTCTGGTCTAAGAAGATCCCCAAGGCTAAGTCAAGTTGGAAATTATACGATGGTTTCAAGTAAGTTTTTACAAGACCTAATTTCAAACGAGCATAACTCTCAAGATATGAAGTTTCATATGGTTTATGACCTATCTAATGAAAGGTCTATGTGTATAGTTTCTAGTACTTCAAACCGTTTGTCATTTGGAGATTCCTACAAGAAGTTATGGCCTTATTACTAAAGGGTGACAGAACAGCTACGCGAGTCTTGCGTAACCTACGCAGCATAGTAGCGTAGCCTATGCACCATTGCGTAGGCAAATCCAGCAACTTCTAATTGAAGGGGAAGCTTCAAGGGTCATTTTAAGGAGCTGAAAACGTGGGTTTAGATAGAGAATGTGTTAGTTCTTCATCTTGTAATGGATTTCTAGAGAGAAGGAGGAGTTCTTCCACCATGGATACACTTCAAGGTAAGTTATTTTGGCACAAGGATTATTATATAATATCATTTAGTGATAACACTAGCATTATTATAGATCAAATTCATAGGAAATGAGTTGAATCTTTAAGAACACCAAAAAGAGGAAAAGTGAGATTCTTCCACCAAGAAGTAATCCCTTCACTTAGAGCTTCATATATATATGTCATATTGGAGTATGGGTAGCATGTTTATGAGTTTTATTTGAAGTTATAAAGGGATATTGTATGAACCCTAAGGGTGGGTCTTGAGAATGCCATTTTTGGGTAAAGAAGAAGATGAATAGTGATGAATTGATATAAATACATATGTCTTGAGTTTTTAATGATTCCAATAGACTTGAAAACTTAATTGATGAACGAATTTAATTGAGAATCACCATTTGGATAAGATATAACACTAGTTCTTGAAATGGATGTTCTTGAACCTAGAGTTCTATTGGAGAAGGCAATGAATAGTGACTTGATGATGTTGGGTAATTAACATAGTATTATTAATGACTCCAAATGAGTATTAAATGATAAGAATTAAATTGAATAGGCTAATGGATGAGCGTATTGGATAATTTGGGATGGTTGAAGGCTTGGTACCGAATTGTGAAGCATAAATGGATATTTATGAATATTTTCGTATTTATTTTGATGTAGTTGGGATATCTAATGCTAGGTATTGAATTGTGGGTGATATTTGGACATTTTAATCAGTTGAGCATTGTAGTATTTTAAGGAAAGTTCAAATCGAGGTATATTGGCTAAACTACTCTCTTAGAATTGAATTCCATGATGTTCCCATAAGTTTCAAGTGTGGTTGTCTCAAGTTCCTTATTCTATGTTCCGACATGTTCCCAATAAATTCGATTGTCCCGAATAAGAAAAGTGTCGAGAATTATGTATTCAAAATGTGTCACGAATGTTCCTATCACATTATGTTATCCTTTGGGAATGTGTTCAAGAATAATATGTGTATTAAAATGATGTCTTTGAGTCATGTTTCAAATGAAGGCTATGATGCCAACTTGTGTGAGAAATCTTAATATGCTTAGAACTCTTAATTGCTCATATATGTACCTAAAGTCTTGATTGGAAATATCTTATTGTTGATAATCTATAAAGATGGTTGGAAGTGAAATAAATGAATTGGGGGTATAAAGTATGGCAACGTGCCAAGAGTGAAAGTTATACTTGTGGCCAATGGTACCAATGAAATAAGATGATGTAAGAAAGATTATGAAATGAGATTTGATTCAACTGTTCCAAAATCGACTTCAAAAATAGAATTTCCTAAAAGCTTATGAACTCAAGTGATGCCCATATGTGGTTGTTTTAACTAATGCTATGCTTTGTAAGTATTTCCAATGTATTTTGAGCTCTTATATATTCATGAGTTGAAATTGTGTATTTCCCTTTTGGGGGAAAACTATTTCAAGAATAAATGGCGTGTTACTTGTTTACGATTTTAACTTGTGCTTCGATTACCAATCATTTTATTCCATTTCTTGGAAATAAATCCACTGTGTTTAAAGTCTTCATTACTAATGAACCTAAAGTTGTGATTTCTGAAATATTATATATGTTGATATTTGTGATGATGATCCATGAAAGGAAAGAATGAAAGTGTGAAATATGAAATACAGCCATTGTGCTATGAATGAAGAACTATATGTATGACCAAGAGAGCCAATGAAATAATGATGTTCAAAGTTGTTGAAAGTGCCAATAAGGCTATATACAGAATGAAAGGTTATGAGGTAAAGGCATTTTTATTGTTGTTACCTTAGTGTGAAAAAATAAAAATAATATTTTTGGGAGTATCGATAGTCACCGAGGAAGGGTAGGTTGAAATAACCTAACCCTGAAACTACACATGCCGGTGTAGGAGTGAATTGTAATTATTCCCCTTATTTCAGATGAGATTGATGTGATAAAATTATTCCCCTTAATTGGGAAGAGATGATTGATGGAAATGGATGATGTCGATCCACACAACATTGTGGTGAGATGGCCTAGCTGATCGGGTCGTGATCGAACACCATGCCGCAAACATGGTGGTGATTGTGCTGGAAATTATAATTGAAATTTTGATTGTGGTTGATGTCTCGAATGAGACGGCCTAGCCAATCGGGTCGTGATCGGACTCCGTGCTAAAAGTACGGTGATATTGGTATTAGAACATTGGTATTGTGAACAGTGATATATCGGTGCTAAAGATCCCCCAACCAAAAATATATAATATTATCTTCGTATCTTGAATATTACTATGTTTTTACTTGGCCTTTGGATATCATTTATTGTTAATTGTGGTTTCCATGGATTTCCCTTTCTTACATTGGCATTGTATTTTGAAAGAGGACAATTAGCTTTACATACTAGTACTATTCCATATGTACTAATGTCCCTTTTGTCGGGGGCGCTGCATCTTCAATGGATGCAAGTGGTTCATCAGTAAACAACTTTGGTCCTCATTAGCAATCACTCTCTATTCAACAGATTTTGATGAGGCCTAATCTATTCCGGGTCTGATGTCATTTGAGTTGTACATTGTGTTTTAAGGTATAGTCGGGGCCTTGTTGCCAGTACTTCCACACTACTCTTTTGTTGTACTTAAAGGCTCCGTAGAGAAATTGTGGGTGGTGTTTGACGTGAGGAATTGAATTAGAAATATTGGTATTTGGTAAACATATTTTTTATTATATCTATAAACTTGTAATATTTTGGAAATTTTGAATGAAGCTTCTAATGAAAAAATGGGAGTTGTTAATAAAAATATTTTCAATGTTTGATTAATGGAGTTCATCTCCTCTTTATTCATGGATGAGTTTTGGTAGAAGAAAATATAACAGGCTTACTCGGTCGGGTTCACTCGGTTGAGCGCTGGTCGCGCTCCCTGATTTCGGGGCATGACATCACTACTCCACCGAGGTTAATCTTGATACTTACTGGGCACCGATTGTGCTGTACTTATACTACACTTCTGCATATTTTTGTACAGATCCAGGTATTGGAGATATCGGATTCGTACAAAGATTAGAGTGTGATCACAAGGATTCAAGGTAGGGCTGCTTAATCGTTGCAGTACCTTGGAGTCTTTCCATTTTTATTGTACTGTCCACTCTTATTCGAACGGTATTATATATTCGATCCTTGGGATCACTGCATGTACTCAATTAGAGTTCCTGACTCTGTATTACCAGTCTTGGGAGGTTGTTATAATTATTTTCAATGTTGGTTTCGACACTTGTATTAAATTATATGTTTAAAAAAATGGCTCGAAATGAAATTGTAATCCGCTTACCTAGTCTTAGAGACTATATGCCATCACGACTCCTGTGGTGGGATTTTGGATCGTGACAAGTTATTCATTTGTCTTCGGCGTGTGAAGCAGTGGCGGGATCGATATATATCGCTTGAGCTCCTCCAAGGCCTATTGGAACTCCGGGGTCCAGGAGAAGTTATTCTTTTTCTTCAATAGTGAGAAGAAATAGTGGCTCTTGTCATACGACCTCGAGATAAATCGTCCCAATGTGGCTATGCATCCGGTTAACCTTTGTACAACCTTCACGTTGTCCACAACAGTGATATCTTCTATGTCCTTTTATCTTATAGGGATTGATCTCAATCCCTCGATTGGACACAATGAATCCGAGGAATTTACCGGGCCCGACTCCTAACGCATATTTCTCCGGGTTCAACATCATATTGTATTTATTTAGTATGAGGAAGGTTTCCTGCAAATGTTTCAAATGGTCCTCTGCTCGCAGGGACTTAACCAACATATCGTCAATGTAAACCTCCATTGATTTTCCTATTTGTTCTTCTAACATCTTATTTACTAGGCGTTGGTAAGTGGCGTCAGTGTTTCTTAATCCGAATGGCATCATGTTATAGTAGTAGGTGCCGTACTTGGTGATGAAGGAAGTTTTTTCCTAATCACCCGGGTCCATCCGAATTTGATTGCACCTAGAATAAGCGTCGAGAAAACTGAGAATCTCATGGCCGGCCATTGCATCGACCATGCAATCAATGTTAGGCAAAGAGAACGAGTCCTTGGGACACGCTTTATTCAGATCTTTATAATCAACACACATTCTTAATTCGTTCTCCTTTTTGGGGACTACTACTACGTTTATCAACCAGTACGGGTATTTTACCTCCCGTATGGACCTTATTTTAAGTACTTTAGATACCTCATCCTTAATGAAAGAATGGTTGACCTAGGACTGAGGCCTCATCTTCTGCTTGATCGGGTGGAACTTCAAGCCCAAGCTCAGTCTGTGAGTGGTTATTTCCTGCGGGATCCTTATCATATCAAGGTGGGACCAAGCGAAACAATCTTCATTAGCTATAAGAAATTGAATAACTTTTTTTCTGAGCTCGGGATTTAACCCCGTAACCAGGTATACCTTTCGATCGGGCAAGCGTTCGATCAATACGACTTGCTCTAGTTACGCGACCGTTGATTTGGTAGTATCAGAATTATCAGGGGCTACGAAAGACCTGGGAACCCCATAGTCGTCGTCCTCACATATCTCCTGCCTCTCCGGTCGGGATGGAGTTGGTGTCGGTAATTGCTATTTTGTTTCTCCCTTGGTAACCAGACCCATATCGAAAGTGTGGATATTGGGACCACCTCGTCAACTGCGAACATCTCTTTTGTAGACGGTTGTTCTTCGCAAACTGTTTTTATTCCTTCCGGTGCCAGAAAATTCAACACCTAGTGCAGAGTCGAGGGGACCGACCTCGTGTTGTGAATCCTAGGTCTCCCAAACAAAGTATTGTACCTCATGTCCCCTTCGATTACATAGAACTTTGCTTCCTAAACGGTCCCGGCGGTGTTCATCGGTAATGTTATTTCTCCTTTAGTGGTCTCACATGCCATGTTGAACCCGTTTAAGACTCGGATCACGGGCACAATCTGATCTTGCAGCCGAGATGTTCCACGCCCCTCGATTTGATGATGTCGGCTGAGCTACCTAGATCAATTAATACACACTTAACTTGAAATTTATTTATAAGTACTGATATTACCAGTGCATCATTGTGGAGATGCACGATCCCTTCAGTGTCTTTGTCGTTGAAGGACAAGGTTCCTTCCGACATATAATCTCGAGTTCGTTTTTCCCTTATGATAGTAATTTGGTGTGCTTCAGTATCGGCTCCTGGGGAGCATCGACCCCACCGATGATAATGTTGGTGACGTGTTGAGGCTCCTCATGTTCGGTCTATTTACTAGAGTCTCTGTTCCTAAGTGGTTCTTACCTCGATCGCTCAAGAACTCTCAGAGATGCCAGTTATTGAATAGCCAGGCTACTTCCTCTCTCAATTGTCGGCAATCATTTGTCTTGTGATTGTGAGTGCCATGATATTTGCACATTAGGTTAGGGTCCCTTTGGGCTGGATTGGACTGCAAAGGCTAGGGCCATTTAGTGTCTCTGATACGTCAGATGGCGGCGGCGGCGACGTTAAAGTTGTACTCTGATAATCTTTGTGCTTTCTTTGGCCCGATGAGCCAGTCAAAGACATTTTTTCTCATGAGTCCCCGATTTTCTTTACCTCAGTCACTTCTTATTTCATTTTTACGGGGTTTCGTCCAAATCCACTACCTCTTCGGTCTCCATTGTATGGCTGATACCGATCCCTATTTGACTGTGGTTCACGATCATTGTCTCTCCTGACTCTGTCAACTGTTCTGGAGGGATAAACATACTCGTATGGGGATCCGAGTTGATCATCTTCGACCCTGATTTTGGATTGATACCGATTATGCACATCGGCCCAAGTGACAACCGGGTATTACACCAGATTTTGCTTCAACTGCTACGATGCCAAAGAGATTCGAACATTGAGTCCATGGGCGAAGGCCTGAACGGCCTAATCATCTGCGACTGGAGGCAAGTCCATACATTCCATTTGAAACCGGGACACGAATTCCCTAAGCATCTCATTATCCCTTTGCTTTACTTTGAAAAGGTTTGACTTCCTGGTCTCGACCTTGATAGCCCAGCGTGCGTATTTACGAATGAATATGCAAGCATGGCAAACGAGTCAATAGAATTAGGAGGTAGGTTGTGATACCATATCATAACTCCCTTGGATAAAGTTTCTCCGAACCTTTTCAGCAGGACATACTCGATCTCGTCATCCTCCAAGTCGTTTACTTAGATGGCACATATCTAGGAAGTTACATGCTCATTCGGATCGGTTGTTCCGTTGTACTTAAGAATTTCGGGTATGCGGAACTTTTTCGGGGTCGATAGGTAAATTTTTGTCGATGGCCACATGTGAATTAGCGTCAATGGGGTCCGCCACCAAGACTCCACTGAGATCGACTGGGTGCACCTTGTTACCGGGTGCTGCATTATTGTTTTTGCCGTGGTGGCTGGACTCTGTGTCTGTGTTTAAACGGAAAGAGTCTGGGTTTGACATTTCGATTTTAACGTGGAATAAAAAATACTTCAAAGAACAAGTGTAAAATAGGGCATGTTCTGGGAATTTGTATCAAATTACCGCTATTATGCTTAGCTCCACGGTGGGCGCCAAACTATTTACCCTCAAAATCGGATAATAATTAAATTTGTAAGTGATTTTAAGGATATGCGGATTAGCTTAACACAAAACAAGAAATTAAGTTGCAATTGAATAAATAATGTCAAAGTAAATTCAAACCACACGAATTGGACAATTTCAGCCTTGAAGGAACAATCACCCTCGAGCCGGATTTACAACGATCAGTCTCAAGATACAGAAGAACAAGAGCTTAAAGAAAGAGAAAATAACAATGTATTGCTTTTTAGTGCGTGTTACAATGTCCGTTATGAATTATCAGACCCCCTTTATATAGTAGATGAGTCCTATTTTAGGTACAATTCTATAAAAGGTAAAAACTCTTTTGATTTACTGATTGCCAAATCTTTATTGATATGTGTCGAGATTCCCACTGTAACATCCGACCGGTCACAGATATTTCGATCTTCTGTTGGCTATACTGACAATGTTTATTCGAAGTCGTTCAAGGCTTGGGCCGATTCCGGGATCAAGTCCTCGATATTCTCGAAGGCAGATGTCCTGCCCCGGGTTTTATCCCGGTGGAACTTGGGGTCGATATTCAGTCCTTTATCGCATGTCTCGAACTTGGCTTACCATGTCAAAGACTAGAATACACCACGAACTCGATTTCGACAGTATACAAAATTAATCTCCTAATCATAACTACACTGGGTACGATAGATTTCGTCCAATGTATGACTATCGAACCCAGGACACACCAAGAATAAGTGTTATAAGCTCCATGGCAGTCCTCAAAATCCTCAAGCTCTAATCTGTACAAACCACTTCTAGTTCCTTCATTCAAATACAATCCTCAATATCAATAGCTAAAATAATTTTTTACATTCTTTTATATTTGTTGTTTGTCTCTAGCAGGACAGGTAAATCTAAGTTTGTGAGTCAGTAGATATAGAGTAATTTGCATCCACTATTAATTTGTGCAACTGCTTATGAACTAAGAACAAATATGTAATATTTTCAAAGATTTGATAAATAGATTGATAGCTAAAATAATTTTTCACTATTTATTTATTTGTATTTAATTAATTAGTTATAAACAAGATATTTACTTTAGTTATCTTTTAGGTTAAAAGAAATAAGCTACTATAGCCAGTTATTTGTTATCGCAGCTCGCCTTAATTTGGTGTTGTAAAGAAACTAACAGATGTCAATGAAACGTTTAACCGGATGCCATATAACTTTACATATTTTTTTATGACCGTAGTGTTTGGACCAGCTTACACCCACCTCGATGAATTCCATGAATACCTATTACCTTTATCAGCATAGACATATTAGGATTTGAACCTAAATCTCAAGATTCTCAGCTTGCTTCATTGATCATCAACGGCGGATGTATGTTTGATGGTTATGGATGCTCAAACACCCATAACTTTTGGAGTCATGAAATATTATTTATATAAAAAAGCTAGTAATTCTTACAAATATATTACTTGAGCATCCAACCTTAAAACTAATTTTTAGATAAATAATAGTTCAGCACCCACGACTTAAAAATTCTAGATCCGCCACTGTTGATCATTAAGTCATATCATTGGGTGCATAGCTTTACAGATACCTAATTAACTTAACTAGTTTTACACTACGATACTATGGAGTAAATTTTATGTGTGATCATTCAACTTGTTGTTCATTACCCAAAAGTTATTTTTTTTACTTTTGTTACGTAAAAGTCATTCAACTTTGTGTTCATTACCCAAAAGTCATTTTTCTTTCTTTTGTTACACAAAAAATATTTTACTATACTCTAGTTATCACAATAATCATTTTGACCAGATTTTACATACCTTTCACTTGAAAAGTCTATTATGCCCTTGACATTATAAATCCTCCCATTTATGTAATATATTTGTACATTTAATTTTTTCTTATTATTAATTTTCAAGATATATAAGTAGCATTATTAAATTTATCAGTAAGTTTACCGTGAACAAATATCAAGTCCACGTTCTTAATCATGATTAATGAAATATGTTTAATAAAAATTAAAAAAATCAAAGCTTATTGATTTATTAGCCAAGTCATACCCATTAATTTAATAAATAAAATACCCATATTTAGCAAAATGGCACGTCAGATTAATACTTTTAAATAAATAATATTAACAGATAAAGTTTTAAAAAAACTTAATATTAAACACAAATATCATTGAAACTTTCTTTTAAAGTTTTTATTGACTATAAAAAATATCATTTGTTAAACAAATCTGTTTTTATTATTTTAAATAAATATTAAAAAATAAATATTTTTTTAATCAGTATTTTTTTAATCATTTTTGAATATGATTAAATAAATTGACTGCCATGAAAAATTAAATGTATGGATATATTATAAAAATAATAATTAAAATAATTTAAAGTTATTTTATTTATAAGTAAAATACCTAGGTAAAAATATATTATATAATATATAATTTAGAAGGTATTACATAAATGAGAGGATTAATGTCAAGGACATAATAGACTTTTCAAGTAAAGGTATTATAAAATCTGGCCAAGGTGACTTTTGTGATAAATAGAGTAAAGTAAAATAATTTTTGGGTAACAAAAGAAAGAAAAATGACTTTTGGGTAATGAACACAAAGTTAAATAATTTTTTACGTAACAAAAAGAAGAAACATGAATTTCGCGTAACGAACTCAAAGTTGAATAACCACTCATAAAATTTAGTCGATAATATGTAAGAAATGAAAAGGCAAAAGAAATTAAAGAGGGGGCCGAGAACAGTTGTACTCTGAGATAGTTGCATTTTTTTAACTTACAATATAATTTTATACTACACTGGGTACAATAGATTTCGTCCAATGTATGACTATCGAAGCCAGGACACACCAAGAATAAGTGTTATAAGCTCCATGGCTGTCCTCAAAATCCTCAAGCTCTAATTTGTTCAAACCACTTCTAGTTCCTTCATTCAAATACAATCCTCAATATCAATAGCTAAAACAATTTTGTACATTCTCTTAAATTTGTTATTTGCCTCTAGCAGCACAGGTAAATCTAAGTTTGTGAGTCAGTAGATATAGAGTAATTTGCATCCACTATTATTTTGTGCAACTGCTATGAACTAAGAACAAATATGTAATTGTAACGACCCGACTTGTCGTTTTAAGAATTTACCCGTTCAGTGACTTAAGGTCTTGAGCAGCTTTGCAATATGTATTATGACCCACTGGTGTGGTCGAATTTGATTTTCGGAAGATTCGGATTTAAATAAAAAGAACAATTCTTATTTAGAAATTTAAATGAAAAGAGTTGACCGGGGAGTTGACTTTTGAGCAAACGACCCCGGAATAAAATTATAATTGTGTCAATAGTTTCGTATGATGATTTCGGACTTAGGAGTATGCTCATATTTGGATTTGGAAGTCCGTACGATAATTCAGTGCATTTTGGCGAAAGTTGAAAAATAGAAGATTTTGGAAAGTCCTACCGAAGGTTGAATTTTTGATAACGAGGTCAAATTTCGATTCCGTAAATTTGAATAGCTCAATTTTATCATTTATGACTTGTGTGCAAAATTTGAAGTCATTACAGATTGATTTGATACGTTTCGGCGCAAAAACATAGAAGTTGGAAGATTTGAAAACTCATAATTCGATTCGATGCGCGATTCATAATTTCGGCGTTGTTTGACATGGTTTGAAGCCTCGACTAAGTTCGTATTATATTTTGGGACGTGTTGGTATATTTGGTTGAGGTTCCAAGGGCCTCAGGTGGATTTCAGAAAGTTAACGTATCAATTCGGACTTGAAGAAAAGCTGCTGGAATTTCTAGGTAGCTTGTTATTTTTTTTCACAGAAGCATGAACAGTGCCCGCATGTGCGTGAACAGTGCTCGCAGATGCGAAACTGGGCAGCAACATAAGGACTAAATATCAGTCACTTTTGTCATTTTCGATTGATATAGATTTTGGAGCTCTATATCCTAAAGTATTTATATTTCATGAATCCATGATTATATGTAGCGACCCGGCCGGTCATTATGGGAGTTATAGCCCCGTTTTATTCATTTCTATTTTCTTTATACTCTTAAGCTATAATATGATATACCGGGTTAGTTAGTTCGGGTGCGGAGTGGACTCGGAGTGAAATGAGACACTTAGTCTCATAATTAAAAAATTTAAGTTAGAAATGCGGACCGGATATGGACCTATGTATAAACGGCCTCGGATTTGAATTTTAATGATTCCAATAGCTCCGTATGGTGATTTTGTGCTTAGGAGCGTGTACGGAATATTATTTGGAAGTCCGTAGAGGAATTAGGCTTGAAATGCCGAAAGTTTAATTTTTGAGAAGTTTGACCACGGGGTTGACTTTTTGATATCGGGGTCGGAATCAGATTTTGGAAATTGAAATAGCTCTGTTATGTCATTTATGACTTGTGTGCCAAATTTAAAGTCATTCCGGATTCATTTAACATGTTTTGGCACAAGATTTGTAAATTAAAAAGTTTGGAAACTCAAAAGATCGAACCGAGGTGTGAATTATAATTTTAGCGTCGTTTGACATGATGTGAGACCCCGAGTAAGTCCATATGATGTTTTAGGACTTGTTGGTATATTTGGTTGAGATCCCGAGGGTCTCGGGTGAATTTTGGGTGGTCAACGAAATATAATTTTGGCATTTCAAGAACGTTCGACGTCGTTTCTTCGAGAATAAGTAGTATCACATTAAGCAAATGAGTTCCAAATTAATATTTGATTGAAGAATTAGATCCGTATTGAAATTTCTGAGCCATACCAAAAAGAATCATCTAATTCGGACATCGTATGAGAGAGTTATGCCCATTTTCGTATCGAAAAAGATTTTCCATCGCCGCTAGCGCCCAGGGTAGCATGGGGCGCTAGCCCTGGCGCTGGGATATTTAAGGGTACTGGAAAGTGCGTCACAGGTAGCGTGGAATGAGAGGCTCTATAAACGGGTCTTTTGGCCATTTTTGACATAAAAATAGTTTAGGAGCTCGGTTTGGGCGATTTTCAGAGGCAAACTTCACAAATTGGACTGGGGTAAGTGATTTTAACTTGATTTGGTCCGTTATTCATGAATCTAACATTATTTCCAGCACATATTTCATGATTTGGGGGATTAGAATAGAAATGTTTCAAAAATTGATTTGAGGGTTTGAAGGCCGAATCGGAGTCGGAATTTAGAAAATTTTGTATGGTTGGACTCGTGATTGAATGGGCGTTAATAATTTGTAACTTTTGTTGGGTTCCGAGATGTGGGCCCCACTGTAACTTTTCATATGGAATTGATTCCTACACCTCGTGTTGATTGTATCGAATTATTTTGATTAAGATTCGAGGCGTTTGGAGGCCGAATCGCGAGGAAAAGGCTTAGTAGAATAAAGAATTGCTCGGATTGAGGTAACTAACGATTGTAAATCTAGTCCTGAGGGTATGAAACCCCGGATTTTGTATCATTCTACTATTTTTAGTGACACACATGCTAGGTGACGGGCGTGTGGGCGTGCACTGTTGGGGATTCGTGACTTGGTCCATCCCGTAGCAACTGTAAAGTTGCATACCTTGTTGAAACTATATGATACTTATATGTTTTAGAAAGAATTTCTGTAAATCGGGTTGAATGCCATGTTTGGGCCTTGCGCCAATGCTGTTTGGACCCTTAGGGACTTGGGATGAAAGATCCCCTCCGGAGTCTGTACACACCCCCAGTGAGCACAGGTACCTACTGAGTGCAAGTGCCGAGTGCCGAGTGCTGAGTGACTGTGAGGTATGCCCGAGTGGCAAGAGTGATTGTGAGGTATGCCCGAGTGGCAAGAGTGACTGTGAGGTTTGCCCGATGGGCTGTATATGAGTGATGTTTTGCCCGAGGGGCTGTTTATGATTTCATCATTTTTGCTCACCTTTGCATTGAGCCTTTGTTTGAAAAACTGTTGGAAAGATGTCTTTAAATGATTTTCTTTTTTACTGGAACTGGGTTTAAACGAGATGTTTGATTCAAATCGTGATTTTTAAAAGCATGTGGTATTTTACTGAAATTTCCTGATATGAACGTTATATGTTTTATTGCTCGTCACTACTGCTCAGTCTTTATTTATTGTTGTTACTTACTGAGTTGGCGTACTCACGTTACTCCCTGCACCTTGTGTGCAGAATCAGGTGTGGCTGGACACGGTAGCAGTTATTGAGTGTTCTGGTTGCAGATTTTCTTGGAGATAGCAAGATAGATGTTTGGCGATTGCAGCCCCTACTCTTCTCCCTCTTGTCTTCCTCTAGTTGTATTTAGCTATTTTCTAGGCTGAGTTAGCCTTGATATTGTTAGATAGATCGTAGTAGATGCTCATAACTAGTGACACCCCGATGTCGGGCTTTTCTTTTCCGCACTTCTATTTTTCTTTGATTTAAACTCTTTAATTGGAGGTTTTATGTTAAATAACCTTGAAATTTTCTTTGAAATGAAATTATCGTTTTACTTTGGAAATGAGTTGGCTTGCCTAGTTCCACGATAGGCGCCATCATGACAGGTTAGGTTTTTGGGTCGTGACATTATATTTATCATTTAATTCGAATTTAAATGGAAGAAATCAAGATTTTTGCAAAATCTTCCAAAAACAAAAATTTAAGATTTGGAGGTAGAGTTGTTATTCGAATTCGATAAAATTGGTATGGTTGAACTCGTATCGGAATGGGTGTTCGGATTTCGTAATATTATGTCGGGTTCCGAGAGGCGGGCCCCGCGTTGACTTTTGTTGACTTTTTGGAATAAATTTTTAAGTCGACGTATTATTATCCAGAATTATTTCCGATGAATTTTAATGAAGTTATACAATTTATTTGGATAGATTTGAGCTGTCCAGAGGTTAATTCAAGCAAGAAGGCGATTTTTAGAATATCGACATAACTTCAAAAAGGTAATTGTTTTGCCTAACTTTGAGTGAGAAATTACCCCTTAAGCATCGAGTCTTGTGTGCCATTGGTGAAATGTGAAAAGCCGTGTACGCGAGGTGACGAGTACGTACTCGGGCTTATATGTGCTAAACTTATTGAGTTAAAAGTCTTGGGCATTTTGGGTAGTAAATTGGATAATAGTTGGCATATATTTAATCATCTGTTTTCCATACCTCAAATCACATTTATTGAATTTGTTTTTATATGATAATTTGATGAAATTATTACTTCTATATTTATGTGAATTTCGTGAGTTTGATCGTTAATATTTCTTGGAATTTAATTTCATTATGGATTTTTTCTCTATAAATAATTAATTAAATGAACTTAAGAAGAGGTGTTAATATAATTATCTAGATTTGGATTAATGAAGGTGTGCCCTATGTTGATTATTTTTCTATCTCTGTTGATTGTTTTGAGGTTTTATATATACATTGTGTGGAGCCTTGGGCTATTTGTTGCGAAATTAATGGATTTTGTTATATTTTTAGAATTTGGTTGTGGCCATTGGGCAAATTGTGATATGAATTGATTTTGTTATGTTGTCGGGATAATTTTCAGTGTAAATTGTTGTGTTGTGTGAGTTATTATTTTGGGGAGATAAGGGTGGCATTTCACCATTGATATTATGTGGGCATAAGAGTAACATTTCACTGTTGTTGTGTTTGTTGGAATATTGTCTGGGCGGAGCGATAAGGATGGCTATAGGAGCGAGACAATATGAGCGATAAGGGTGGCTATTGATATTGTCTGGGTGGAGCGATAAGGGTGGCTATATGAGCGATAAGGGTGGCAATATGAGCGATAAGGGTAGCTATTGCCAGGGACGATATGTGATAATGTGGAGTTGTGGTATTGGTGATTTTCATGTGATGTTATGATTTTCTTGTGTTTATTTTTTTTCCTTGTGCAATTTGTCTTGTTGTTGATAAATTGATAATAATCTGATTTATGTTGAAATTGAGAGTATGTGGCTATTGCCAGGCGGATTATAAAATGAAATGGTGGCACGAGGTGCCGTGAGTAAATAATGAGGATATTGACACGTGAATTATTCGTGCAGTTGTGATATGAAATGTGGGCACGAGGTGCTGTGATTAAATGATAATGATATTTGGCACGTGAATTGTTCGTACAGTTATGATAAAACAATGAGGGCACGAGGTGCTGGGAAAATAATATGATATGATTATGCGCAAAAAGTGCCGTGGAAATATGAAAAATGGGTTGAGACCCGCGTTTACGAAAAATATGAAAATGGGCTGAGACCCGTATTTTTATGACTATGAAATGAGGTGTCACATGGTGACCTTTTTAATTGAAAGAATTATATTCAAAATATTTATTTGAAAGGATTTTTATTCAAAAATAATTATATGAAAGAATTGTATTTGAAATATATTTATTTGAGAAAATTATATTAGAAGAGATTTATTGAAAGAATTATATATTCAAAATATGTTTACTTGAGAAAATTATATTTGAAAAAGAGTTTTATTCGTAAGAATTATGTGTGAAAGATATTTAATTGAAGAACTTGATTTAACTAGGTGTAATTGGATTTATCAATTGTTGAGCGATATTAATGGTGATATTATTGTCTTACTGTGCACATCACTGGTTGTTTTATGTTGCCCTTATTGTTATTTATTTCCAATTATTTTGTATACAATATTGCACAGGTTATTAGAATAGTGAGTGTCTCGACTGTACCTCGTCTCTACTCCACTAAGGTTAGTCTTGATACTTATTGGGTACCGACCGTGGTGTACTCATACTATACTTCTGCATATTTTTGTGTAGAGTCAGGTATTGGAGGTATCGGACTCGAACATAGTTAGAATGGGATCGCAAGGATTCAAGGTAGATCTTCCTGGTCGTCGCAATCCCTTGGATTCTTTTCATTTTATTGTACTGTTAATTTTTTATCAAACAATACTGTATTCGGTCCTCGTGATCATTCTATGAATTCAGTTAGAGTTCGTGACTAAGTACTACCAGTATTGGGAGGTTGTTATATTTGTGATTATTTCCGCAGTTGGTTTATATATAAAATAAATGGCATGAAATATAATTGTAATCGATTTACCTAGTCTTAGAGACTAGGTGCCATCACGACGCCTCTGGTGGGATTTTGGGTCGTGACAATAATAGATTCATAGCTAAAATAATTTTACACTATCTATGTATTTGTATTTAATTAATTAGTTATAAACAAGATATTTACTTTAATTATCTTTTAGGTTAACAAAATAAGCTACTATAGCCAGTTATTTAATTTGTTATCGCAGCTCACATTAATTTGGTGTTGTAAAGAAACTAACAGATGTTAATGAAACGTTTAACCGGATTCCATATAACTTTACATATTTTTTTTATGACAGTAGTATTTGGACCAGCTTGCACTCATCTCGACTAATTTTATGAATACCTATTACCTCTTATCAGCATAGATATGTTAGGATTTGAACCTAAATCTCAAGATTCTCAACTTGCTTCATTGATCATCAGTGGCGGATATATGTTGATGATTATGGGTGCTCAAGCAACCATAACTTTTGGAGTCATGAACTATTATTTATATAAAAAGCTAGTAATTCTTACAAATATATTACTTGAGCATCCGGCCTTAATACTAATTTTCAGATAAATAATTTTTCTGCATCCAGGACTTAAAAATTCTAGATCCAATCATTAAGCCATACCATTGGGTGCATAGCTTTACATATACCTAATTAACTTAACTAGTTTTACACTACGATACTATGTAAGAAATGAAAAGGCAAAAGAAATTAAAGAGGGGGCCGAAAACAGTTGTACTCCGAGATAGTTGCATTTTTTTTACTTACAATATAATTTTATACAGATAATAGCTAAAGTAATCATAAGATGTCATATTAGTTTCCAAGCTTTGCCACCATTTTTATTGTACTTCTTCAGCCTTCCAAAAAACATGACAATAATCAGAACGAACTTTCCCATATTACTCCATTTTCCAGTAAATCCATATGCTGCATCCTTGCAATGGTCATCTGGTTTTAATTATTCTTATATATTCAATAATCTACTGCTTTAAATTGTTGTTCCAATTAAAAAGAATATAAGTACAGGGTTGATATTCGATAACTTGGGTAACGAATTAAGTTATGAGTAATCCTCCTCATAAAATTGCGGAGTGCCTACATTCAAGAAACCTAGTGCAATTATGGTCCATATATATTAGTTATCTTCTGCTTCGAACAATTTCCACCTGTGAAAAAGAAAAAGGGGGGAGGGGGGGAATTAATATTCATTTTCTGGTTTTCGATCAATTTCCGATACTTGTATTAGGACCCAATTTTAATATGGATTTGCGCCGGAAAATCTCATATTAGAGGATAAAGCGCTCCTTAACAATGGTAACTTGGGGCTCGAACTCGATACTTATGATTAAATATGAAGGACTATTTACCATTTCACCACAACTCTCGGTTGGTGAAGGAAAATTGATGTTTAAAAACCTCTAGTGAAAGAAGAAAAAGTCGAAAATTTCATTAAAATTATGTTTGTTTAATTCCGAAATTAAAATCTAGAGGTTGTACAGAAAGGAAGAAAAATATGTTAGGGATTTACCTGACGACTTCAAAGACAATTTTGAGTACGCTGAAGTTGAGGGGATCATTCTTCATTTTGTCTCTCTCTGTAATACAAATAATAACGGTGAAAATGACCAAATAAGAAATCTGTGAGAGTTTGAGAAGAAAGAACATGACTGATAATTTGAATGAACATGACTGATAATTTGAATGATATTAATTGATCATGATAATATATGTATGAGGTGCGCACAAGACCATCAATTGAAAATTTCTTGATAGGCTAAAGTTTCAAGTGGGTACGCACAAGATCACACTTTAGACGAGCATATCTACATATATATATATATATATAAGGAGTTATGTGATGTGTCACCTATCAAATTAAATCTCTTGGAGTCTAGTTTCTAACTCTTCAAACCGTTCGTCATTTGGACACTCCTACAAGAAGTTCTCACCAAATTACTATAGGCTGACCTAATGCAATTCTGCGACCAATTTTGCGACCGCAGAAGTAGTTATGCGACCGCAAAATGGTCGCAAGACCTGTCGAGTGAAGCCCATTTCTGAACACCAGTTTTGCGGTGCATTATGCGACCCGCATACCAATTTTGTGGTCCATTATGCGACCGCACACCTGAATTCGGAGAGTTCATTTTCCTATTTTCATAACCCGACCTTATTTTGATTAATAGCCTTTGGGGCTTATTTTAGGGTATTTTTCTGAGGGTTTTAGATAGAGGTAAGAGCATTTTATAGAGAGAATACGTTAGTTCTTCATCTTGAAATGGATTTCTAGAGAGAAGGAGGAGCTCTTCCACCATGGATACACTTCAAGGTAAATTATTTTGGTACAAAGAGGATTATATAACATCATTTAGTGATAACACTAACATTATTATGGATCAAATTCATAGGAAATGGGTTGAATCTTCAAGAACATCAAAAAGAGGAAAAGTTAGATTCTTCCACCAAGAGGTAATCCCTTCCCTTGAGCTTCAATATATGTCATATTGGAGTATGGGTAGCATGTTTATGAGTTTTATTTGAAGTTGTAATGGGATATTGTATGAACCCTAAGGGAGGGTCTTGAAAATGATATTTTGGGCAAAGAAGAATATGAATAGTGATGAATCGATATAAAAGGAATTGTTTTGAGTTTCTAATGATTCCAATAGACTTGATAACTTAATTGATGAAAGAATTGAATAGGTAATCACCATTTGTACAAGATACAACACTAGTTCTTGAAATGGGTATTCTTGAACATAAGTTTTTGTTAGAGAAGACAATGAATAGTGACTTAATGATGTTGGGTAATTAACATAGTATTGTTAATGACTCCAAGTGTGTATTAAATGATAAGAATGGAATTGAATAGGCTAATGGGTGAGCCCGTTGGATAATTTGTGATGGTTGAAGGCTTGTTGCCGAATTGTGAAACCTACATGGATATTTATGAATCTTTTCGTATTTATTTTGATGTAGTTGGGATATCTAATGGTAGGTATTGAATTGTAGGTAATATTTGGATATTTTAATCAATTGGAGCATTGTAATAGTTTCGGAGTTTGAAGGTTGAGGTAAGTAATACTTCTAACTTGGTTCTGAGGGTATGAATCCCTGAATTACATGTTGTATGAATTGTTTGGAGATGACGCACACGCTAGGTGACGGGCGTGTGAGAGTGCATTATAGGAATTGTGACTTAATTGATTCCGTGGAGTTGCATAATTAAATAAATGACATTATCTGCACATTCTCCACGTGTTAGAGAAATTGAGCTGAAACTCATATTAAAGATCATAATTTGGCTACGCGCCGATATATTTTGGGACCCCCATGAGTCATATTGTTGTTGAACTATTTGTTTAAATTTATAATTTTGTACTCGGTCACATCTATCACTTGCATATCATATCTCAGTCTCTGTTGTCATTCATTGATACTTTATATCATCAGGTCGGGTTGATTCTTCAGGTCATTGAGAGCTTGAGAGACTGGAGATTTTGAGTGATAGTTATGTTATTTATTTATGCATGAGATTCTGAGTGATAATTATGTTTATTTATTTATGCCTGGATCTGGCTATTATAGCGTTTGGGCTGAAGGAGCCCCACCGGAGTCTGCACCCCCACAGTGAGCGTAGTTGATACATATATATATGTGGGGGGAGGGAGGGGATGGATCTTCCCTGGGCATGGATCTTGCCATATATATATATATACACATTGAGGGATGGATTTTTTCTGGGCATGAATCTTGCCCGAAGCATTTATATTGAGAGATGGATTTTCCCTGGGCATGGATCTTGCCCGGAGCATTTATATTGAGGGATGGATTTTCAATCATTGATATTCGGGGATGGATCTTCCTCTGGGTTGGATTGGCCTTATACAGTACTGAGTGACTGACTGTCAGTTGATGTATATACATATATATTTGGGATATATTTTTCCTGGGCTGGATTGACCATATACAGTACTGAGTGATTGAGTATTTTAGATTGTGAGTACACAAAGTTTTACTAAGGTGCATCTGCATTGGCATGTAGATACAAAGATGTCATATTCCTCATATTGTTCAAAATTGATCTATTTTATTTGTACTGAGAGTAACTGCTGAACTTGAAAGCATGCCTATATTTCTGTATTGTTATTTTTATACTGGATTGTACCTGTTGAGCTTATCACTACTTTCAGCCCAAAGGTTAGCCTTGTTACTTATTGAGTTGGTTGTACTCATACTACACTCGGCACCTCGTATGCAGATCCATTTGCTCCTGGATATGACGGTTGCTAGACTTCTGAATTTATTTTGTGGAGATTATCAAGGTAGCTGCTTGGCATCTGCAGACTTTGACTCCCTTCCTTTTTAATTATTGTACTGTTCTATATTTTCAGACAGTGATTTTATCAGTCAAACCTTGTATTCATTTTAATGCTCATGTACTCAGTGACACCGGGTTTTGGGAGTGTTTATATATGTATTTGTGAGATTTCTTCTGCTGAATTTAAAATTTATGTTTTCAAACTTAAAATATATGGTGATTTTTTTAGATTGTCGGCTTGCCTGGCATTAAGATAGGCACCATCATGACAGGTAAAATTTTGGGTCGTGACACCACGATATATTTTGGAGTCTTACAATAGTAATTGCTTCCTAATAGCTTAGCAAGTCCTGTTATTTTCTGCTGACATAAACTGAGAATCTTGCTAGTTTGGGTTTAACTTGTTTCCTACTAAAATATGTGATTATCGCATCTAAAAACTTAAGTTGGTAAAGGAACAATCACTTATATTTAAGTAATGATATATTCAACAAATAAAATTATGCGTATTCAACATATCCCCTTATTGCATGACTAATTCTTTCATTAGTCATGCATGTCAAAAATAATAATAATAATGATTAGCAATGAGACCTGAACCAAAGACATCTATCTGTCTACTATAGTAGAGGAGACGTATCGGTTCAAGGGTGATTAGTTGAACCATCTTCGCCAAAAAATATATATTGTATTTATAGAATAAATTTTATTGTGTGACAATGTAATTTAAAAGTTTAAACACTTAGAGATAAAACATATTTTTATCTATTTAATTATATATATATTCAACATCCCTCTCATGGGAGCCTGACGGTCTTTCGCGAGACTTCTTTCACACAACATATTTTGAAGCCACGATAAAATTGTGGGGTCCATCCCATTGGTTGGCAATAGCCTTGTGCCTATTTTGCTTATGAATTTACTTTGGCAGAGAAGTTTGGCGGAAGATTTTACTTGGAGCCAAAGTATGCAAAGATGTGGAGGAGAATTAAAATTCTCCTTAGCACACTTGGAACCCACGGTTATTTTCTCCTACAAAGGCAGGAGCTCTCTCACTTCTTCAAACACACCAAAAGGCAGAGAGAATTAGTAGAAGTTAGAGAGAGTAATCTACAGATCGTAGTCTGTGAGATAAATAGTGAGTGCGAGTAATATTGTTGTGAGGTATTTAAATAAAGAATGTTATTTCTTTCGAAGTTGTAGTAGTCTCTTGACATTACTAAGTTGTAATATTATAATGGTAATATTTCTCTGTTCGGGTATTGTATTTTACCCCGTTAAAAGATTTGGTATCTTTGTTACTCTCTTGTGTTATTTTATTTATCGTGGATATTATTCCTGGGCGGGATTATTAATATTTTTCCAACAACGTGGTATTAGAGCCATGGAAAATAATGGTCCGTTGTCTTTTCAGTACTCCCGTCTCATAAAAGATGATTATGAGAAATGGTGTCTACGCATGAAAGCCATTCTTGGCTCCCAAGATTTGTGAGAAATCGTAGAGCGAGGGTATGCCATATTTGAGAAGGTGGCATATGCTACCACCTCAAAGGAAGCTTGGGAGATTTTACAAAATTCTCTCCAAGGAGTTGACAAGGTGAGGAAGGTAAAATTTCAAACTCTAAGGGCTAATTTTGAAATTTTAAAAATAAAATAATTCAAATGCATTTCGGATTATTGTTCAAAAATGAAGGCTATTGTGAATCAATTAAGAAGATACGTGGAGGACATAGAAGATGTCCATGTGGTAGAAACGATCCTTCGCACTTTAACTCCTAAATTCGATTTTGTGGTGTGTACTATTGAAGAGTCTAAAGATTTAGACTATGTGATGGTGGAGCAATTGGAAGGTTCTTTACAAGCAAACGAAGAAAATATCAAAAGGAGACAAGAAATGTCATTGGAGAAACTTCTTAAAACTCATGCATCCTTAAAGTATTATGGATGTGGAAAGAGCTATCGGGGGAATGTACGGGGACGATGTCGTGGCAGTAATGGAAGAGGAAGAAGTAATAGTAACAAGTTCAACTATGAAGTTAAAATCCACCAAACATTCTTTGATCGTGGTCATGGACAAAGAGGAGGAAGAGGACGTGGCTACTACCAAGCAATTAATGGAGGTATGACAAATAAAACATTGAGTGTTATAATTATCATAAATTTTGCCATTACTCTTGGAAATGTCATAGCAATGTTGAAGAAAAAACTAATCTTGTTGAGAACAAGAATAAAGAAGATGAGTTGACATTGATGTTGGCACTCAAGGAAGAAGATATGGATGATTGTAGCTCGTGGTATTTGGACAATGGGGCAAGTAATCATAAGTATAGATGCAAAGAGAAGTTTGCGGAGATTAATAAGACGGTGAGAGGTAATGTCTCCTTTGGAGATACCTCACAGATTCAAATCGAAGGGATAGGTACGATTCTGATCTCCTGTAAAAATGGTGATCACAAGTTAATTCAAGATGTTTATTATGTCCCAAACTTTAAAAAGTAATATTTTAAGTTTGGGCCAACTTCTTGAAAAGGAATATGACATCCACATGAAAAATATGCATCTTTGGTTTAGATATTCAAGTGGAATTCTAATTACTAAAGTGCATATGGTAAAGAATTGATTATTTTCTCTAAATCTTAAGACAATTGATGCAAAGTGTTTGAAGGTTAATGTGACGGATGAATGATGGTGTTGGCACATGCGATTTGGGGACTTGAATTTTGAACCGCTCAAATCAATGGGAGAAAAGAACATGGAGCATGGGATACCATCAATCAACCATCCCAATAAAGTGTGTGAAGCTTGTTTTCTTGGAAAACATGCAAGGAGGAGTTTTTCAAAGGAGTCCATATCAAGATCAACTAAACCGCTCCAGCTTGTTAACATTGATGTGTGTGGACCAATCAATCCATATTCCTTTGGTAAAAGTAAATACTTTTTGCTTTTCATTGATGACTTTAGTAGAAAGACTTGGGTTTATTTCTTGAACCAAAAATCTGAAGTTTTTGCTTCTTTTAAAAATTTCAAAGTACTTGTGGAAAAATAAAGTGACTATGAAATAAAAGCTTTAAGGTCCGATAAAGGAGGCGAATTCACTTCAAAAGAATTTAATGACTTTTGTCAGTCTCATGGAATTCGTAACCCTCTAACGGTACCTTATTCACCCCAACAAAATGGAGTTGCATAGAGACAGAATCGAATGATTCTTAATATGGCTAGATGTATGTTGAAAGATAAAAGTATGCCCAAGGAATTTTGGGCCGAAACTGTTTCTTGTGCAGTTTATTTGAACAACAGGTCTCCAACAAGAAATGTTAGAGATCAAACCCCTCAAGAAGCATGGAGTGGAAGAAATCCAAATGTTAAGCATTTGAGAATCTTTGGGAGCATAGCATATGCTCATGTACCACAGTAAGAGAGGCCGAAGCTTGACGATCAAAGTGTCAAGCATCTGTTTGTTAGCTATGATACAAGTTCAAAAGGCTACAAGTTATACAACCCAAGTAGCGGCAAAGTGGTAGTTAGTCGTGATGTTGAATTTGATAAAGAATTAGCATGGAATTGGGAAGCTCGGGAAGAAACTTCATATGATTTTCTTCCATACTTTGGTGATGAAGAAGAAATAGAGACCGTGGAACCTATGCAGGATACAACTCCACCTCTTTCTCCAACCAATATTGCATCTCCTTCTTCTAAAGAAAGTTTAAATGAACAGCCGTAAAGGACGAGGAGTATTCAAGAGCTCTATGAGGACAAATAAGATGTTACTAATTTTAATTTTTTATATTGCCTCTTTGTTGACAATGAACCAATGAACTTTGATGAAGCTGTTAAAAAATAAAAGGTGGAGACAAGCCATGGAGGAGGAGATCGAGTCAATAGAGAAAAACAACACTTGGGAGTTAACAACTCTTCCCAAGGGTCATCGGGCAATTGGAGTAAAATGGGAATACAAGACAAGGAATAATGTTGATGGAGATGTGGAGAGATACAAGACACGACTTGTAGCTAAAGGCTACAAGCAAAGGCAAGGAATTGACTATGAAGAAGTCTATACACATGTTGCCCGCATGGAGACGATTCGTTTATTGATCTCTTTGGCGGCGCAAATGAAGCGTGAAAGATCCATCAATAAGATGTCAAGCCAGCCTTCTTGAAGAAAAAGTCTATGTTGAACAACCGCTCGGATTTGTGGTTAAAATCCATGAAGCTAAAGTGTTGCGGTTGAAGAAAGCTTTATATGTATTGAAGCAAGCCCCACAGGCATGGAATAATTGCATCGACAAGTATTTTCAAGACAATGAGTTTACTCGTTATCTCCATGAATATACTTTTTACCTTAAAGTTCATACTAATGGAGATATCTTTCTTGTTTGTCTCTATGTTGATGATCTTAGTTTTACGGATAATTACCCAAGTTTGTTTGGAGCTTTTAAGAAAGATATGTCCCGTGAGTTCGAGATGATGGATCGATGTAGGGCTCATATCATACTACTTGGGCCTAGAAGTGAAGCAGATGGAGGATGACATTTTTATGTCTCAAGAAATCTATACAAAAGAGATATTTAAGAAGTTCAATATGCTCGATTGCAACCCCGTGAACACGCCAATGGAGAGTGGGACAGAATTGTCCAAGTTTGATGCAGGAGAAAAAATGGATCCCACATTTTTCAAAAGTCTTGTGGGAAGTTTGAGGTACTTGACTTGTACCAGGCCAGATATACTCTTTGTAGTTGGAGTAGTAAGTCTCTTCATGGAAGCTCCTAACTCCACTCACTTGAAAGTCACTAGAAGAATTCTTCGTTACCTAAAAGGTACGACTGATTTTGGGCAATTTTACTCTTCTTCTAGTGAATTCAACCTTATGAAATTTTGTGTTAGTGATTATGCGGGAGATATTGATGATAGAAAAAGCACAACTTGTTTTATGTTTTTCTTCGGTGATTCTGTTATTTCTTGGAGTTCAAAAAAATAATCAATTGTTACTCTCTCGGCTTGTGAAGCTGAATATGTAGCAGCAACATCATGTACATGTCATCCTATTTGGCTGTGAAAATTATTGAAGGATTTCAATTTACAACAGATTAAAGCTACAGAGATTTGTATTGACAATAAATCTGCACAAGCACTCGCGAAGAATCCAGTGTATCATGATCGAATCAAGCATATAGATACAAGGTATCACTTTATCAGAGAATGCATTGTCCGGAAGGAAGTCGAGCTCAAATATGTTAAGTCTCATGATCAAGCTGCGGATATCTTTATAAAGCCTCTCAAGTTTGAAGATTTTCAGAAATTGAGATCAAAACTTGGAATAAAAAAGAAAAAAAAAATTAAGGGAAAGATTGTGGGGTCCATCCCATTGCTTATGAATTTACTTTGGCAGAGAATATTGGCGGAAGATTTTACTTGGAGCCAAAGTATGCAAAGATGTGGAGGAGAATTATTCTCATGTAGCACACTTGGAGCCGAAGGTTATTTTCTTTTATAAAAGGAGGAGCTCTCGCACTTCTTCAAACACACCAAAATTCAGAGAGAAGTAACAGAAGTTAGAGAGAGTAATCCACAGTTCGTAATCTATGAGATAAATAATGAGTGTGAGTAATATTGTTGTGAGTTATTTAAATAAAGAGTGTTATTTCTTTCGAAGTTGTAGTAGTCTCTTGATACTACTAAGTTGTAATATTATAGTGGTAATATTGCTCCGCTCGGATATTGTATTTTACTCCGTTAAAAAATTTGGTATCTTTGTTACTCTCTTGTATTATTGTTATTTATGGTGGATATTATTTCTGGGCGAGATTATTATTATTTTCTCAACAGCAATTACTAGTTGGAACAAAAGGCTGGGGAAGCGATTCTATGGCCTTTCTTGCTAAGCTTTATATTTGCATGGGGAAACTACTTTATGTGAATGTTTTACTTGATGTATATAAAAGTATATGTGTAACATATATATTGTAATCGCATAATAATAGAAATTGATTTCATCAGGCAAATATATTTTTTTCAAAAACATTTTTTATCAAGCTGACCACTCTCTATTGGAACTTTGCCCGGGAAAACTCCAGGGAAAAAGCATAAAAAAGGTTTAGCAGATATTAATTTACCAACCGACTAAAGAAGCGAATATTCAGTAAACAACTTGATCATGAATATTGTTATTAAGTGGAGAATGAACTATGAAGATATGCATTATCTCTTATAAACTAAAATAGAGGAAGTAATAGATTTAAGTTATATAGTACAATGAAAGGATTATGAAATACCCTACTTCTATCCAAATTGGCTTTAATTTAAGACTCAGAATCTTAAAGAAAGACAAGAAAAAACCATGATAAAAAGAAGATGAAAGAGGCTTCATTTTCATCTTAGTTAATCTTTACTTGGTAATGAAATGTCTTGACGATCACTAATGTTTATATTCAAGGGTTTATTTATAATAAGGTTTTGTGAAGTAGGTGGAGTTTCCTTGTACTAGGCTCCTTAATTAATAACCTTTAAAAAATCGTAACAGCAATCAAGTGACCATGTCTGAATATCTGGAGGAGTTAGAATATAATATTTCTTTCGAAATCATGAGGAATTTCTTATCTTTACTGGAAGAAGATGCTATACCATTTAAACATTGTTTATAATAGTAGCATCATATACTCTTCCTATACTGACGCATAAGAGAATTGGTTGAAATCTTGACCATATTCAAAAAATAAAACTGGAATGTACACATTCACACAATCCATTATCCATGCATGCAAAGTCAACTATTTAGAATCATCAATATGCGAAGACTATATCCCGATTCTTTCTTTCTTGAGCCAATAAGTAATTGTTTTAAATATTATTTAGATTATTGTAATAATTAATTAATATGTTTCATTTTATATGATAGATATTGTATACGGTTAAAACCGGGCCCACTCGATTTTACTATTTGACCGAGACCGGAAAGTTGCATCGAAGGACGGCCTCGTAACGGAACAGACTAAATCACGAGGATAAGGTACCGAGTTCAGAATCGAGGTACCTGTCGAGATCGAGGCTAGTAGCGATCGAATCCAAATGAGACAAACATCGAGCAAGATCAAAGATAACACAATAACAGAAAGGCGAGATATCCGTAATTGGTCGAGAATCATGGCGTAAATATCGGAACAGATAAAATCGGAAACGATTAATTAGTTAAATCATGGGATTTTCTTTTGTAATTAGAATTATACCATAAGTGAAATTCCTCTACTATATAAATGTCATGACCAAAAAACTCACCATAGGCGTCATGATGGCACCTAGTCTCTAAGACTAGGTAAGCTGATTTCTATTACATTTTGAAGCCATTTTTTTTAATCTAACAGCGGAAATAATTACAATACACAATCTCCCAAGACTGGTAGTACTGAGTCACGAACTCTAACTGAATACATCGAATGATCACGAGGAGCGAATATACAATATTGTTTGATTATAAATTAACAGTGCAATGAAATGAAAAGACTCCAAGGGACTGCGACGGCCAAGCAGCTCTACCTTGAATCCTTATGATCGCGCTTTAACTCTGCTCAAGTCCGTTATCTTCAATACCTGGCTCTGCACAAAAATGTGCAGAAGTGTAGAGTGAGCACACCACAACGGTGCCCAGTATGTATCAAGACTAACCTCAATGGAGTAGAGACGAGGTACAGTCAAGACACTCACTAGTCTAATAACCTGTGCAATATAATATACAAAATAATAGGAAACAAATAATAACTCTCTTTCAAATATAATTCTCTCAAATAATTATTCTTCAAATATAATTCTTTCAATAAATCTTTTCAAATACAATTTCCTCAAATAAATATCTTTCAAAATATAATTCTTTTATATGATACTTTCTAAGTAAAAATCCTTTCAAATAAATATTTTGAATATAATTCTTTCAATTAAAAAGTCACCATGTGATACCTCATTTCAAAATCATCAAAATACGGGTCTCAGCCCATTTTTATATTTTTCGTAAATACGGGTCTCAGCCCATTTTCATATTTCAACGGCACCTCGTGCCCATAATTAAATCATCATATTTGCCCGGCACCTCGTGCCCTCATTTCATATCACAACTGCACGGACAATTCACGTGCCAAATATCATTATCATTTCATCACAGCACTTCGTGCCCACATTTTATATCACAACTGCATAGACAATTCACATGCCAATATCCCTATTTCATATCACAATTCACGGCACCTAGTGCCCACATTTCATTTTATAAACTGCCTGGCAATAGCCACAGACTCCCAATTTCAACATAAATCAGATTATTATCAATTTACTAACAACAAGACAAGTTGCACAAGGTATAAAAATAAACACAAGAAAATCACAACATCACATGAAAATTGTCAACACCACAATCCCAAATCATCACATATCGTCCCTGACAATAGCTACCCTTATCGCTCCTATTGGCACCCTTATCGCTTCTATAGCCACCCTTATCGCTCTGCCCAGACAATATCAATAACCAACAAACACAACAGTGAAATGCCACTCTTATAACCACATAATATCAACGGTGAAATGCCACCCTTATTACCACGTAATATCAACGGTGAAATGCCACCTTTATCTACCCAAAATAACAACTCACAAAACACAATAATTTACACGGGAAATTATCACAACAACATAACAAAAAATCAATTCATATCGCAATTTTCCCAATGGCCACAACCAAATTTCAAAGCTACAACCAAGTCAATTAATTTCACAGCAAATAGCCAAATGCTCCACACAATGTGTACAACACCCAAATATAATCAATAGAGATAGAAATTACTCAACATAAAGCAAAGTCTTCATAAAAGAACAAATTTTCAATAATTATATAAACACCTCTTATTAAACTCATTTAATTAATTATTTGCAGAGGGGAAAATCCAAAATAAAATTAAATTCCAATAATTATCAAGCCAGCAAATTCACGAAATTTCATAAATAATCAAATAATAATCACATCCCATTGTCATATAACAACAGAGTCAACAACAAGGGTTTAGGCACGACAAGTAGATGATTAAATATATGCCAACAATCATCGAATTTACTACACAATATGCTCAAGACCTTAACTCAATAAAATTTGCACATATAAACCAAGTACGTACTCGTCACCTCGCGTACATGGTTTTCAATTACCCAAGTTGTACATAAGACTCGATGCCTAAGAGAAATTTCCCCCACTCGAGGTTAAGCAAGATACTTACCTCTTTGAAGTTATGCCGATATTCAAAAATCACCTTCTTGCTTGAATTGACCTCCGGCCCATTCAAATCTATCTAAATTAATAGTATAACTTCATTAAAATTCATCAAAAACAATTCTGGATAATAATATGTCGACTTAAAAATTTATTCCAAAATGTCAACAAAAGTCAACGCGGGATTCGCCTCTCGGAACTCGACATAATTTTCATGAAATCCGGACACCCATTCCGATACGAGTTCAACCATACCAATATTAGAATTCCAATAACAAATCGACCTCCAAATCTTAAATTTTTGTTTTTTAAAGATTTTACAAAAATCTTGATTTTTTCTCATTAAATCTGAATTAAATGATGGATTCAAAGACTTAATTATGAAAATTAATCAAAACTGGATGAGAATCACTTACCCCAAACACCCACGCAAGAATCTCTCCAAAAATCGCCTTCTACCGAGCTCCCAATTTGATTTTGAGTTATGAACTCAAACCCCCATTTTTTGGACTTTTAATTCTGCCCAGATACACCTTCTTCGTGTTCACGACCATTCCTTCACGTTCGCGAAGGCCAAAATCCAGCTGCCTCAAATCCTTCTTCGCGTTGGCGTGACAAGCGTCGCGTTCGCGAAGGCCAACTACTTCTGCCCCATTATTTCCTCTTCACATTCGCGAAGTCCTCGTCGCGTTCGCGATGACCAGCTGGCCAACTCCTTCGCGTTTGCGTTCCAAGCTTCGCATTTGCCAAGGCCAAACAACTCCATACCCCTATCTTCCTTTTTCTTCTTCGCATTCGCGTCACCTGGGCCGCGTTCGCGAAGGCTTGCCCTGCTCCTTCTTCACGTTCGCGTTCACAGCTCCGCGTTCATTGTGATGTGACTACAATTATCTATTTTCAGCACCTTTCCCCTCTCTTTGACACTATTGGAAACTCTGTGTAAGAAGAACCTGCTAGAATGTTTTATTCAAAACTTTTTGTAAATGATAAAGATGATATGGAATCTATGGTTTTAGGGACTAGAATTGTTTTGGACTCGTATCAATGTGAAAGGCTCTTTTCCGCCAAGTTTAATGGGTATGATGTGTTTGTCCAAAATTCTTCGCCCAAAAACTTTGAAGTGTCTTTTGATGAAGCAAATATTTTTCTGTTTGATAACCCCCTAACATTGGCCCCAAAAATCTTAAGTTTGAACACCGTGTCTTGGCCCACATGATTGCCACTACTTTCCTTCCCAGATCTAGGTAGTGGCAATCTTTGTCCTCTACTGTCTGATTAATAATAAACGTCTTAATTGGTTTGTGTGGATACGTCATTATATGCTTGAGAGTATCAGGGATATATCCTCCTCTGTTGCATGTCTGCCCTATGGTCGTCTCATCTCTCATATTCTAGAAGTCATGAAAGTATACTTGGCACCCTTTACACCCAAGTACATCACCAGTACTTATGATAAGGCAGCTTTTTCAATGATGGGGTACACTCTGGGTGATGATGGATGGGTTAGGCGAGCCAAGGTTGAAAGTTCTCCAGTGCCAATTGAAGTCCAAAATGATCAACCAACTTCTTAGTCAACTGCCTCTCAGAATCTTCAAAAAATTCAACATTACCTTGTTGGAGTCAAGCTGATTCTTGTTGAGGTGAAAGAACAGGTAGATAAAATCAGGGACGTCACCAAGGAGACATGTATAGATGTGGCCAGGCTCAGGATGGGCATATGAGCCACATGGAGACAAGGAACCAGGGCTTTCAATTCTATGAGTGAAAAGATGGACAAACTCCTCGAGGACGTTGAAAACTCCTATGAGTCCTTCTGCACCAAAGTGATCAACACCCTCAAATACTTCATGGGAAGAAGTTAATGCATTTTGCCATAATGTTATGACAAACAATTATTTTTGCTTATGCTTATTTTTGTTGGTGGTTTCTCTTAGACAATATTTTGGGTATGTACTAACTAAGCATTTGCTGAAGGCACTAATTCTGCTGCTCTAACCACCTTATTAGTATGTACATTTTATCCTATATTATTTTGTGTGCTTTTCTTTTATTTTTGATTGATTTCAAAGGGGGAGAAAAAATGTGAGTAAACACCAGCAAGAAGACCTGCAATTACAGTTATTCAGGAGGAGATGGAAATAGCATAATCTCAAGGGGACCAAAACAACTCAGGGGGAGCAACATAACTCAGGGGGAGCAACATCTTCAAAGGGAAGTATCTTAAATTACTGTTTACTCCTTCTTGATTGTCATCATCAAAAAAGGGGAGATTGATAGGTTTAAGTTTAAGTTTCAATGATGACAATATTATCTTTCGTTAAATTTGCAGGACTAACAAAAAGGAAATAATGGACTTTCGGGTTTTGTGACTTTTGTCGAATTTCGAGACACAGGCTCGGGGGCTGGGTTTGGACCAATTTCGGATTTTGGCTTATAATTCATATTTTTCTTATGGAATTAACTCCTTTTGTCGTATTGATGGTATAGTATTTCTTGTGGCCAATTTTGGGATGTTTGGAGGTCGATTCGCGAGGAAAGGGAATTTTGGAGTAGAGTTTTGGCTCGGATTGAGGTAAGTAACAATTTTAAATCTGGTCCTAAGGGTATGAAACCCCGAATTTTGTTGTTATATTGATTGTTTGGTGGTGACGTGCATGTTGGGTGACGGGCGTGTGGGCGTGCACCATAGGAATTGTGACTTGGTCCATTCCGTGGAACTGTAAAGTTGAATAACTTGTCGTTAGCTATATGCTCTCCCTCTATTATTGATATTTGACTGCAAATCATGTTAGGAGTCATGCTTAGGCTATGTGATGACACTGTTGGGACCCATAGAGATCATGTACTCGTTGAATTAATTGCTAATTGTTGTTTTGTACTCTGTCACAATTCATTTGTGTATCATATCTCAGTCTCTTCTTGTTTCTTGATGACACATTATATTATCTTTGTTTGGGCTGATTTTTATGATTTCTGAGATCCCGAGAGACTGGATAGGTTGGTGGTTGAGTTAGGGCTTGAGTGCCGAGCTGTGAGCTATATGTATATATATATATATATAGAGAGAGAGATCGGATTGCACGCCACAACGAGCCTTAGGGCTATATAGATATACGGATCGGGTTGCATGCCGCAACGAGTCTAATGGCTATTTATATGGGATCGGGCAGCATGCCTCAGCGGCATAGCGTTTGGGCTGAAGGAGCCCTCCGGAGTCTGTAAACCCCCAGTGAGCACAGGTACCTATTGAGTGTGAGTGTTGAGATGTAATAGCTGAGTGAATGAGATATTGAGAAAGGTTGAGTGACTGTTGCCCTGAGAAGTTGTACTTGCTTTCATTTGTTGCACTTAGCTGCTATATATCGCTGTTTGAAACTCCTAGAAGATATTGTATCCGATGTTACTTGAACTTGGTAATGTATAAACTGATTTGACTTAAATTGCCGGATTTGAAAGCATGTCTACTTTCTTGCTGAGATTAATGAAAGCGGTCTATAATTGTGTAGCTCATCACTATCTTTCAGTTCCTTATTTATTATTATTACTTACTGAGTTGGTTGTACTGACGCTATATCCTGCACTTTGTGTGTTAATCTAGGTATTCCCGGTCATAGCGGGTGTTGATATTTGAGCAGTTGATCCCAGATACTATCGCGGTAGATACATGGCATTCACAAGCCTTGACTCTCCTTCATTATCTTTATCGTACTTCAGTTCTTATTCCTTATATATTGTATTAGACTGTTCCTGGTATAGATGCTCATGTACTCGATGACACTCAGATTTTAGGATAGATTGTATTGTGCAGCGGGTTTATGTCTGCTCCAAAGGGTTTTCTTGAATATTAATTTCTTCGTCTATAATTTCAAATATTTTAGTTAGTTAAGATAGTAGAGTAGTGGGTTGCCTAGTACCACGATAGGCGCCATCACGATGGTTGGTTTTTGGGTCGTGACAAGTTGGTATCAGAGACTAGGTTACATATGTCGCACGAGTCATGATCAGGTTTAGTATAGTCTTGTAGATCTGTACGGAGACGTCTGTACTTATCTTCAAGAGGCTGCCGAACCCTTAGGAAACTTCACATTCTTGAATTCTTGTCGTGCGAGTATGTTGATTATAGTGACTAAACTTTACGTTGTTCTATTCTCTCACAGATAGTGAGGACACATACTACTGGGTAGGGTGGACATCCACCAGTACCACCAGTCAGGGCTGCTAAAGGTTGAGATCGTGGTAGAGACCGGGGTAGGGTTAGAGGTGCAGCTCGCACAACAGCCAGGGCAGCACCTGCAGATACACTAGTTGCCCTAGTTCATGTGTAGATTCTAGTTGTGGGTGAGTCTGTGGGACCAGCTCAGGCACTACCTGTGCCCATTGTGATTCTAAGATTTCAGGAGGCCTTAGCTCAGATTCTGACAGTTTGCACCGGCCTTGCTCAGATGGTTTTGGCTCAGGTCGCACCTGCCACTTCTCAGGCCGAGGGAGGTACTTATACCCCTGTTGCTCGTACTCCAGATCAAGTGGTGCAGGGACTTCAGATATCAGGGGCACTTCCAACCCAACCGGTTGCAGCTGCTCAGGCCCATGTGGTTCCTGTTATGTCTAATGATAAGCATCGAAGATTGGATAGGTTTGGGAAACCCTCCATATTTCAATGGTAAAGAGGCAGAGGATTCCCAAGGTTTCTTAGACAAGTGTCAGAGGATTCTCCGTATAGCAGGTATTCTGGAGACCAGTGGGGCCTCGTTCACTATTTTTAAGTTCTCTAGGTCTTCCTTCAGTTGGTGGGAGGCTTATGAGAGGTGTAGGCTGGTTGGCGTAGCACCCCTTATATGGCAGGAGTTCTCCGTTCTCTTCATGGAAAAATTTGTGCCTCAGTCCCGCAGAAAAGAGTTGTGCAGGCAGTTCGAGCAGCTTCGTCAGGGCGATATGTTTATGACACAGTACGAGATGAGATTTTCTGAGTTGGCTCGTCATGTAGTTTGGTTGGTATCCACTGATAGGGAGAGGATCAGGAGGTTCATTCATGGCCTCACATTTCAGCTGCGGTCACTTATGACTAGAGAGAGGGTGTCTGGTGCTACTTTCGATGTGATTGTCGACATTGCTCGTCAAATAGAGATGGCCCGTAGCCAGAAGCGGATTGAGAGGGAGGCCTCAGGGACAAGGTGGATTCAGCGGTGTTCCTTCTAGAGGTCAGTTCGACCACGGCAAGGGTCGTCCTTAAAAGCATGATCATACGGCTTGCCCAGTTCACCTTGGTACATCATCTGGCCATGGTTCACACAGTTATCAGCAGGTTCACTCATCTCTCAGTTCCCTTCAAGTTGAGAGTTTGTCCCGTGCTCCTTCGGGTCAGGGCTCATCTATGCCAGGTTCTTCTACTAATTTTCCTGGTGCTCGGGGCTCCCTCCAGTCCCTTCCACCAGCATTGGGGAGTTGTTATGAGTATGGAGAGTTTGGCCATATCAATAGATATTGTCCCCGCCTTACAGGAGGTGCGGCTCAGCAGAGGAGTCAGACTACGGCTTCAGCACTAGTTACTTCACCACTCGCTCAGCCAGCTCAGGGTGGGGCCCACTCAGCTAGAGGTCTCCCTAGAGGGGGAGGCCGATGAGGTGGAGGTCAGGCCCGATTCTATGCTCTTCCCGCCAGACTAGATGCCATTGCTTCCGATGTAGTGATCACATGTATTTTTTGAGTCTACCATAGGGATGCCTCTATATTATTTGACCCTGGCGCCACCTATTCATACATGTCATCGTACTTTGTCCATTATATAGATATGCCTCGTGAGTCTCTAGTTTCATCTATTCATGTATCTACACCGGTGGGCGATACTATTGTTGTGGACCGTGTATACCGGTCATGTGTAGTGACTGTTGGGGGATAGGAGACTAGAGTTGACCTCTTGTTACTTAGTATGGTTGATTTCAATGTGATCTTAGGTATGGACTGGTTGTCCCCATGTCATGCTGTTCTGGATTGCCACGCTAAGACCGTGACATTGGCGATGCCGGGGTTGCCACAGATTGAGTGGCGAGGATCTCTGTACTACATTCCAGTAGATTGATTTCATACTTGAAGGCTCAACGAATGGTTGAGAAGGGTTGTCTATCTTATTTTACCTTTGAGAAGGGTGTTAAGGCAGAGACCCCTACTATTGATTCAGTTTTGGTGGTGCGGGATTTCCCCGATGTGTTTCCTGCAGACCTATCGGGCATACCACCCGCCCGGGACATTGGGTTTGGCATTAACTTAGTGCCAGGCACTCAGCCCATTTCTATTCCTCTGTACCGTATGGTACCAGCTGAGTTGAAGGAGCTGAAAGAGCATATTTAGGAACTCCTTGATAAGGGGTTTATTAGGCCTAGTGTGTCACCTTGGGGTGCATCTGTTCTGTTTGTGAAGAACAAGGGTGGTACTATATAATCTGCATTGATTATAGGCAGCTAAACAAGGTCACAATCAAGAAATGTATCCTTTTCCGTGCATTGATGACCAATTTGACCAAGTTCAGGAAGAGAGGGTGTTCTACAAGATTGATTGGAGGTCTGGGTATCACCAGTTAAAGATTCGGGACTCAGATATTCTTAAGACAACTTTCAGGACCCGTTATGGCCATTATGAGTTTATTATAATGTCTTTTGGACTGACTAACACCCCAACAACATTCATGCATCTGATGAGCAGTGTATTTCAGCCTTATCTCGACTCGTTTGTTATTGTATTCATTGACGATATCCTGGTGTACTCTCATAGTCAGGAGGAGTATGCCTAACATATCAGGGTTGTGTTGCAGCGGTTGAGGGAGGAGAAACTTTATGCCAAGTTCTCCAAGTGCGAGTTTTGGCTCAGCTCAATGGCATTCTTGGGACATGTGGTGTCCAGCAAGGGTATGCAGGTGGGTCCGAAATGATAGAGAAGGTTCAGAGTTGGACCAGGCCATCCTCAGCTTCGGAGATTCGGAGCTTTCTTGGCTTGGCCTGTTATTATCGTCGATTTATGGAGGGTTTCTCGTCTATTGCATTGCCCTTGACCAAATTGGCCCAAAAGGGTGCTCCTTTCCAGTGGTCGTATGGGAGTGAGGAGTGCTTTTAGAAGCTCAAGACTGCCTTGAACATAACTCCAGTTCTAGTTTTACCGTCAGTTTCGGGCTCTTATACAGAGTATTATGATGTTTCTCGGATCGACATTGGGTGTGTGTTGATAAAGCAGGGTAGAGTGATTTCTTATTCTTCACGCCAGTTGAAGCCTCATGATAAGAACTACCATGTTCATGATTTGGAGCTAGCTCCCATCATTCATGCATTGAAGATTTGGAGGCATTATCTCTACAGTGTGTCTTGTGAGGTGTTTACGGATCATCAGAGCCTTCATCACTTGCTCAAATAGAAGGATCTCAATCTGAGGCAGCGGAGATGGTTGGAGCTGCTAAAGGACTATGACATCACTATTCTGTATCATCCAGGGAAGGCCAATGTGGTGGTTGATGCCTTGAGTAGGAAGGCGGTAAGTATGGGTAGTCTTGATTTTCTTCCTGTTGGTGAGAGACCTCTTGCAGTTGATGTTCAGGACTTGCCCAACCGGTTTGTGAGCTTGGATATTTCGGAGCCCAGTCAGGTTCTCGCTTGTGTGGTTTCCCGGTCTTCCTCATTTGATCGCATCAGAGAGTGCCAATATGATGATCCTTATTTGCTTGTCCTCAAGGACAGGGTTCAGCACGGTGATGCCAGAGAAGTGACTATTGGGGATGATGGGGTATTGAGGATACAGAGTCGTATTTGTGTGCGTAATGTGGATGGGCTACGTGAGTTAATTCTTGAGGAGGACCACAGTTCGCGTTATTCCATTCATTCGGGTGCCACAAAGATGTACCAGGACTTGAGGCAACACTATTGGTGGAAGAGGATGAAGAAGGACATAGTGGGGTTTGTAGCTCAGTGCCTTAACTGTCAGTGGGTAAAATATGAGCATCAGAGACCGGGTGTCTTGATTCAGAGGATAGAGATTCCAGAGTTGAAGTGGGAGAGGATCACCATGGATTTCGTAGTTGGGCTCCCACGAACAATGAGGAAGTTTGATGCTATTTAGGTGATTATGGATTGGCTGACCAAGTCCACGCACTTCATTACAATGGGCACCACTTATTCTTCAGAGCGGCTGGCTGAGATTTACATCCGAGAAATTGTCCGTCTTCACAGTGTGCCATTTTCTATCATTTTAGATAGAGGCACGCAGTTTACATCACAGTTTTGGAGAGTCATACAGCAAGAGTTGGGCACTCAGGTGGAGCTGAGTATAACATTTCACCCTCATACGGACGGGCAATCCGAGCGTACTATTCAGATATTGGAGGATATACTACGTGTGTGTGTCATTCATTTCGGGGGTTCATGGGACCAGTTTCTGACACTCGCGAAGTTTGCTTACAACAACAGTTATCAGTCGAGCATCCCGATGGCCTCATATGAGGCTTTGTATGGGAGGCAGTGTAGATCTATGGTAGGTTGGTTTGAGCCCGGTGAGGCTAGACTATTGGGTACAAACTTAGTTTAAGATGCATTGGACAAGGTTAAATTGATTCAAGAGAGGCTTCGCACGGCGTAGTCTAGACAGAAGAGCTATGATGACAGGAAGGTCCGTGATGTGTCTTAGATGGTTGGGGAGAAGGTTCTGCTGAAGGTTTCACCCATGAAGGGTGTTATGCAGTTCGGGAAGAAGGGCTAGTTGAGCCCTCGGTTCATTGGGTCGTTTGAGGTACTTCAGAGGATTGGGGAGGTGGCTTACAAGCTTACCTTGCCACCTAGCTTGTCGAGTGTACATCCAGTATTTCATGTTTCAATGGTCCGAAAGTATGTTGGTGACTCGTCTCATGTATTTGATTTCAGCACAGTTCAGTTGGATGGTGATTTAACTTATGATGTGAAGCCGGAGGCTATTCTGGGTTGACAGGTTTAGAAGTTAAGGCCAAAGGATATAGCTTCAGTGAAGGTGCAGTGGAGAGGTCAAACCGTTAAGGAGGCTACTTGGGTGACCGAGTGAGAGATACGGAGCAGATATCCATGCCTATTTGAGACTCCAAGTATGTTTCTGACCTGTTCGGGGATGAACGTTTGTTTAAGAGGAGGAGGATTGACGACCTGACCAGTCGTTTCGAGAGTTGTATTTCTATTTCCCTTTTTCTGCTCATTAATGTGCTTCATTTTTGTTGTATGACTTATCGGATTAGTTGGTTCGGGTCCGGAGAGAATTCAAAGTGAATTCAGACACTTAGTCTCTTAATTGAAAGCTTAAGTTAGAAAAGTCGACCAGATGTCGACTTATGTGTAAATGATCTCGGACCTAAATTTTTATGGTCCCGTTAGCTTTGTTGGGTAATTCTGGACTTAGGAGCGTGTCCGGATTGTGATTTGGAGGTAGGGAGTAGAATTAGGCTTGAAATGGCGAAAGTTAGAATTTTTAAAAGTTTGACCTGGAGTAGACTTTTTGATATCGGGGTCGGATTGGATTTCCAGAAGTTGGAGTAGGTTCGTGGGGTTATTTATGACTTGTGTGCAAAATTTGAGGTCAATCTACCATGATGTGATAGGTTTCGACGTCGTTTGTAGAATTTGAAAATTGTAAGGTTCATTAGGCATGAATATATGTGAAATATGTGTTTTTGATATTGTTTGAGGTAATTTGAGGGTCCGACTAAGTTCGTTTTGGGTTGTAAGACTTGTTGGTATGTTTGGTTGAGGTTCCTGGGGGCTCGGGTTGAATTCGGGTGGTTAACGGACTTGGAAGTAAATTGAGGAAGCAGCTGAAGTATTGTTGTTGCTGGAGTAATCATACATGCGGAGTGGGAACCGCAGGTGCGAGCCTGCAAAAGCGGGAAGGAGCCCGCAGAAGCGAAAAAGAGGAGGGCTTAGCGGTGGCCGCAGGTGCGAGGTCCTTTCCGCACATGCAAGGCCGCATATGCGGACCTAGTGCACCGAAGCGCTTCCGCATAAGCGGAAAGGAGTGCTCAGGTGCGGTAGCTGGGGAAGTTAGTGATTTCCGCAAATGCGGGATTTCAACCGCAAAAGCGGGACCGCAAAAGCAGGATTTGAGCCGCATGTGTGGAAGACCTGGGCAGAGCATATAAATGCGAGACTTCGAGTTTTTTCACCATTTTCATCACTTTGAGCTCGGACTTTGGAGGTTGTTGGGTTTTTGAAGAGATTACTGAGGTAAGCTCCTTGTGTTCATTTTTCTTCAATAATGATGTTTCCCCATTGATTTCCCACCTAGTTGGTGAGTTTTTAAGGTGAAATTTAGGGGTTTGAGGTTAGGGATTTGGAGAGTTATTTTTGGGAAATTGAATGGCCATTTGATGTCGGATTTTGATAAATTTGATATGGTTAGACTCATAAGTGAATGAACTTTTGGGTTTTGTGACTTTTGTCTAATTTCGAGATGCGGGACCGGGGGACGGGTTTGGACCAATTTTGGATTTTGTCTTATAATTTGTATTTTGCTTATGCAATTAATTCCTTTAGACGTATCGATGGTATTGTATTACTTGTGACCAGATTCAGGACGTTTGGAGGCCAATTCACGAGGCAAGGGCATTTTGGAGTAGAGTTTTGGCTCGGATTGAGGTAAGTAACAGTTTTAAATCTGGTACTGAGGGTATGAAACCCTGAATTTTGTTGGTATATGATTGTTTGGTGGTGACGCGCATGTTGGGTGACGGGCGTGTGGGTGTGCACCGTAGGAATTGTGAATTAGTCCATTCCGCAGAACTGTAAAGTTGAATAACTTGTCATTAGCTATATGCTCTCCATGTGTTATATAAATTTGACTGCAAATTATGTTGGGACCCGTAGAGATTGTGTACTCGTTGAATTAATTGCTAATTGTTGTTTTGAACTCAGTCACAGTTCATTTGTATATCATATCTCAGTCTCTTCTTGTTTCTTGCTTATATATTATATTATCTTTGTTTGGGCTGATTTTTATGATTTCTGAGAGCCCGAGAGACTGGAGAGGTTGGTGACTGAGTTAGGGCCTGAGTGTCGAGTTGTGAGCTATATGTATATATATATATATATATATATATATGGATCGAGTCGAGGTACGGATGAAGTATGAATGTTTTCAAGTTGGAAAAATGATGAAAACTCAACCAATCAAATCATTCCTAATACACGAATTTCAACAATCCTAGTTCTCGTAATCTCATATCATAAATCACAACTTCCAAACCTTTAACACACATGGCACCTTGTGCCCACATTTTCCATATCACTTCGCACGACAAAATCCACGTGCTACCTGGTACATAGTATCCATGTGAAATGCTATAAATAATATTTGAAGGATCTTTTCATATACTCCCTTCGTTTCAGTTTATGTGAATCTATTTGATTGGGCACGGAGTTTAAGAAAAGAGAGAAGACTTTTGAACTTGTGGTGTAAAATGAAGCACATATATTTTGTGTGGCTATAAATCATTGCATAAAGGTAAATTGTTTTCAAATAAGGAAAGGGGTCATTCTTTTTGGCACAGACTAAAAAGGAAATAGGTTCACATAAATTGAAACGGAGCGAGTGATAGTTATAAATGAAAGTAAGTTAAAATCACACGAGTTTCATTGAAATTGATCATTAACATACGATATGGATAAGTTGATGAAATTTCTAATTTTTGAAATTGTATACGGGTAGAACCGAGCTCTATGCTTGATAGAGGCATCTGGAACAATAGGTCAAGGGTTGGCACCTACGTAAGAGATCGAAGTTATAGATGTAACTGAGCTCGATATCGAGGATCGAAGTTCGAACAAGATCATCAGATTTACCCTTGAGCTTATCGGGAGCACGACCCACCCCGCTTCTAACGACCTCGAAGGAAAGCTTTGCCAACTCACATGACAAGTATCCGTGATTCTCGCCATTAACTAATCACTATGGCGGAAACTACGAGATTAAGTCAAAAAGGGAGCTAACGGTCTACATAATTTCATGTAAAATAATGTCTTAAAGGTTTCATCTGTAACACTCCCGAATATTTTGAAGTACTTAAGCGCTATTAAGAAAGTTGATGTGTGCTAATTATATTATTTTGTGTGCATACAAGGAATATTATATGAATGATATCAATTGATCATGATAATACATGTATGAGGTGCATTAATAATGGTTTATGGTCTAAGAAGAGCCTCAAAGCTAAGTCAAGTTGAAAAGTTTATGATGGGATAAAGTTTCAAGTAAGTTCGCACAAGACCTAACTTCAAATGAGCATAACTCTTTTGATATGAAAATGTATATAGTGTATTACCTATCAAACGAAAGGTCTATGTTTTCAGTTTCTAAAGCATCAAAGCGCTCGTTATTTGGACATTCCTATAAGAAGTTATGACCGAATTATCAAAGACTGGCAGAATGCGATTCTGCGACCAATTTTGCGACTATTATGCGATCGAAGAAGTGGTTATGCGACCGCAAACTGGTTGCATAATGGACCAGTACAACCCAAATTTTGGCACCGATTTTGTGGTTAATTTTGCAACCCTCATAGCCATTCTACATCCCATTATGCGACCGCCGACCTGATTTCGGAGGGTTAATTTTTCTATTTTCATAACCCGACCCTTTTGATAAATAGGCTTTGGGGCTTATTTTGGGGCAATCATCTAAGGGTTTTTAGAGAGAAGTGAGAGTGTTTTAGAGAGATAAAGTAGATGAAGTGTTTTGTTCATCAAGATCTTGCCCAAGCTTTGAAATCTAACAAGAAAATCTCACAAGATCTTTATCTAAGAGGTAAGATTCAAACCCCAAGTCTTCAATTTCGAGTTTGGGGTAAAAGATGGGTGATTGAGAGTATGATTCTTGGATGTAACAGTATTATTTATACATGCTTATACTAATAAGATTTGTGGGAAGATTGTTGAGCTCAAATAAGTAAAGATTGGGTTGTGGAGTGAAAGTAATCTTGTAGAAGAACCTTGTAGTTAAATTTACACACCTAATGTTTGATAAAATGCTCAAATGAGCTGCGACCATGGATATCTTCCTAATAATTGTTCAATTTTGTTATGTCTCAAAATATATTTGGGATTGCTAGAATTCCGGAACGTTGTAGTAATTTAAGTAAATCTCAAAGCAAGGTATGTTGGCTAAACTACTCTCTTAGAATTGAATTCAATGATGTTCTCATAAGTTTCAAGTATGGTTGTCTCAAGTTTCAAATTCTATGTTCCGAGTTGTTCCCAATAAATCCGATTGTCCCGAATAAGCAAAGTGTCGAGAATTATGTATTCAAAACGTATTCCAAATGTTCCTAACACATTATATTATCCTTTGGGAATGTGTTCAAGAATGATATATGTATTAAAATGTTAGGTCTTTGAGTAGTGTTTAAAATGAAGGTTATCCAAATTGTGTGAGAAAACTCAATATGCTCAAGAATCTTAATTGCCATATGTGTACCTAAAGTCTTGATTGGAAATGTCTTACTATTGATAACCTATAAAGATGGTTGGAAGTGAAATAAGTGAATTGGGATATAAAGTGTGGTCAATGTGCAAGAGTGAAAGTTATACTTGTGGCCAATGGTGCCAATGGAATTGAAAGATGTGAAAGAAGTAGGAAATGTGATGATTGATATAAGTGAAAGTTATACTTGTGGTCAATGGTACCAATGAAATGAAATGATGTGAGAAAAGTTATGAAATGAGTCTTGATTCAACTATTCCAAATTGACTTCGACAATAGAATTGCCTAGGAGCTTATGAACTCAAGTCAGGCCCATATGTGGTTGTTCTAACAAATGCTATGCTTTGTGATTATTTTTAATGTGTTTTGCATTCTTAAATATTCGTGAGTGGAAATTGTGTATTTTCCTTTTTGAGGAAAATGTATTTCAAGAATAAATGGTGTGTTGCTTGTTGATGATTGTAACTTGCGCATCAATTACCAATTATTTTCGTCCATTTCTCTGAAAGAAATCTACTATACTTAAATTGTTCATTTCTAATGAACTTAAGGTTGTGATTTCCGGAATAGTATATATGTTGATATGTGATGGTGATATTTGAATTTGAAAGAGGTGAAAGTATGTGATATATGTTGATACGTGATGTTGATTTGTTGAATTTGAATTCTAATGCCAATTACACTTGCTCTTTGAAGTATCTTTGATTTCAGGCCAAAAATGACAAACTCTCAAATAGCACCTCTACATATCGACAACGAGGCTAGTCATCAAGGTGAGAATAACAACATGGTGCCCGCTAATGCAGGGCCATCCGTTGATGTCGTTGGAATTCAGACTGCAGATCCATTGATGCGAACTTTATTACCGACCCTAAAAATAGCATCCATGGTGGAGCCCGATCTGCACCTCGAAACACACAAAACATTGAAGAAGACAGGATTAGCCTACGCATGATCTTTGAAATGCTGCAAGCTCAACAGGTGGTGATAGCTCAGCTACAGAGCCAAACCCAGGCACCGAGAAGGGTTGAACCCGATCCGCCCCAAGGAGTCACCCGCAGAATGGAACTGGGCATGATAAAGTCAAATGAGCAAGAATCGGAGACTAACCTCGAAATTATTAAAATGCTCGAGGAGCTAACAAAGTTGATAGAGTCTGGGGAAAAGAGGATCGAAGTGAACGATAAAAGGGATGAAACCTATAATTCTAGGGTAGATCAAATCCCAAGAGCACCCACGATATTGAAGGGACTGGATTCCAAGAAGTTCGTGCAAAAACCCTTTCCCCCAAACGCGGCCCCAAAACTAATCCCCAAGAAATTTTGTATGCCCGAAATACCTAAGTACAACGGAATGACCGATCCAAACAAGCATGTAACCTCTTATAAATGTGCCATCAAAAGAAATGACTTAGAAGATGATGAAATCGAATATGTTTTGTTGAAAAACGATGTCGAATGGAGCCATTATATGGTATCACAACTTACCTCCTAATTCTATTGACTCATTTGCTATGCTTGTAGACTATTTCGTAAAAGCACATGCCGGTGCCATCAAGGTCGAAACCTGGAAATCAGACCTTTTCAATATCAAACTGAAGGAGAACGAGATGTTCAGTGAGTTAGTGTCCTGTTTTCAAATGGAATGAATGGATTTGTCATCGATCGCTGATGATTGGGTTGTTCGGTCTTTCACTCAAGGACTCAATATTCGAAGCTCGGTGGCTTCGGAGCAATTAAAGCAAAGCTTGATAGAATACCCTGCCATTACCTGGACCGATGTACATAATTGGTATAAATCGAAAATCAGAGTCAAAGATGATCAACTCGGGGCACCTTCGAAGTCTATATATCCCGTCAGAACTCTCGATAGATCCAAGAGGGACATCGATCATGAACCATGATCAAACGGGGATCGATATCGGCCATATAATGGAGATCGAAGGAGCAGTGGGTCAGGGTGGAATCCCGTAAGAAATGATAGTAGAAGTGACCGAGGTCGAAGAAACCAGGGGCTCATGACCAAAAATGGCTTCGACGGGTTCCTCGGGCCTAAAGAAGCACCGAGGCTATCAGAATACAACTTTAATATCGATGTTGCCGCCATCGTATCTGCTATCGGGCGCATCAGTGATACCAAATCTCCTCGATCTCTACAATCCAATCCATCTCAAAGGGACCCTAACCATATGTATCAATATCATGGCACTCACGGTCATAGAATGGAAGATTGTCGACACCTAAGAGAAGAAATATCCCTTTTATTCAACAATGGGCACCTTCAAGAATTCTTGAGCGACCGAGCCAAGAACCACTTTAGAAACATGGATTATAACAAACAGATACGACAAGAAGATACCGAACCTCAACACATCATAAATATGATCATCGGTGGAGTCGAAATCCCACAAGGGACAATGTTAAAACGCACCAGAATCTCTGTTACCAGGGAGAAATGAACTCGAGACTACATACTTGAAGGAGCCTTATCCTTCAGCAACGAGGACGCAAAAGGGATCATATAACCTCACAATTATGCATTGGTAATATCTGTACTCATAGATAAAACTAGAATCAAAAGTGTGTTAATTGATCCAGGTAGATCGGCCAACATTATTCGATCGAAGGTCGTAGAACAGCTCGGTCTACAATGCAGGATCATGCCAGCAGTTCGAGTCCTAAACGGGTTAAACATGGCATGTGAAACAACCAAAGGGGAGATAACGTTACCGGTCAGCACCGCCAAAATTGTATGAGAGGCTAAGTTTTCTGTAATCAAAGGGGATACGAGGTACAACGCCCTGCTCGGAAGTCCATGGATCCACCACATGAGAGAAGTACCCTCAACTCTTCATCAGGTGTTAAAATTCCCAACCCTAGTGAAGGTCAAGACAATCTATGGGGAACAACCAACCGCAAAAGAGATGTTTGCCATCGAAGAAGTGGTTCTGATATCAACACTCACAACATTGAAGGAACCGAATTATGGCACCGATCCAAAAGCCAAGTAGCAATTACCGATTCCGGTAATTATATGACCAGATAAGCAAAAGACTTACGAAGACGATGGTTACGGGGTTCCTCGATATTTTATAATCCCCGATGACTCCGACACAACCAGATCGACGATCGAAGAGCTGGAACAGGTTGTATTAATCGAGCATTTGCCCGATCAGAAAGTATACCTGGGCACTGGATTAACTCCTGAGCTCATGAAACAATTTATTCAATTTCTTATAGTTAACATAGATTGTTTTGCTTGGTCCCATCTTGATATGATAGGGATCCCATCAGAAATAACCATTCATAGACTAAGCATGGACCCAAAAATTAATCCGGTCAAGAAGAAGAGGAGGCCCCAGTCCGAGGTCAAACATGCTTTCATCAAGGACGACGTATCTAAACTCCTAATAATAGGATCCATTTGAGAGGTTAAATACCCAGATTGGTTGGCAAACATAGTGGTAGTCCCTAAAAAGGGAATAAACTAAGAATGTGTGTAGATTACAAAGATTTGAATAAGGCATGCCCCAAAGACTCTTTTCCTTTGCCCAACATCGATCTATGATCGATGTCACGGCCGGCCACGAGATCCTCAGTTTTCTCGATGCGTATTCCGGATACAACCAAATACGGATGGACCCGGGTGATCAGGAAAAAACCTCGTTCATCACTAAAAATGGCACATACTTTTATAATGTAATGCAATTTGGATTTAAAAATGCCAGTGCCACATACCAACACCTAGTAAATTGGATGTTCGATGAACAAATAGGAAAATCGATGGAAGTTTACATTAACGATATGTTGGTTAAATCCATGCGAACAGAGGATCATTTAAAACATTTGCAGGAAACCTTCAATATTTTGAAGAAGTACAATATGAAGCTAAATCTGGAAAAATGTGCGTTTGGTGTCGGATCAAGTAACTTTCTCAGGTTCTTGGTATCCAACGACAAGATCAACCCCGACAAGATTAAAGCTATCGAAGATATCATGATAGTAGATAACGTGAAGGACGTGCAAAGGCTAAATGGGAGCATTGCCGCCCTAGGGATATTCATCTCGAGGTCCTCCGATAAGAGTCATCGATTTTTCTTGTTGCTAAAAAATAAAAACAACTTCACATGGACACCGGAATGCAAACGGGCCTTGGAAGAACTTAAGCGGTATTTATCGAGCCCGCCACTACTTCACACACCGAGGGCAGACGAGCCATTATACTTGTATTTGGCAGTATCAGAGATAGCGGTAAGTGGAGTCCTAGTTTGGGAAACACAAGGTATGAAATTTCCGATTTATTACGTTAGCCGGACATTGGGTGAGGTCGAAACTAGATACCCCCACTTAGAGAAATTGGCACTCGCTTTGCTAAGTGCCTCTAGAAAGCTAAAACCATACTTCCAATGTCACCCCATATGTGTCATGACTACTTACCCATTAAGGAACGTTAGATCGCCATTAAGTCTCAAATATTGGCCGACTTCGTGGCCGACTTTACACCGGCCCTGATACCTGAGGTCGAAAGAGAGTTACTAGTTAACTTAGTGACAACTTCGTAAATCTGGACCCCCTTTACATATGGGGCCTCAGACGCCAAAGGGTCTTAACTTGGTATCGTACTAAAGCCACCAACAGGTAATATAATTAGACAATCCATTAAAACTGTGAAATTGACTAACAACGAGGCCTAATATGAGGCCATGATTGCAGGACTTGAATTAGCCAAAAGCTTAGGATCAGAGGTGATCGAACCCAAGTGCGACTCCCTCTTTTTTATAAACCAAGTTAACAGAATATTCGAGATCAGAGAAGACCGAATGCAGAGATACTTAGACAAGTTACAAGTGACATTACATCGGTTCAAAGAATAGATTTTGCAACATATACCTCGAGATCAAAATAGCGAAGCTGATTCCCTCGCTAACCTCAGGTCGTCGGTCGAAGATAACGAGTTCAATTCAGAAGAAGTCGTGCAGCTTATGAGATCGGTGGTGGAACAAGGACACGCCGAGATAAATTCAATGAGCATAATTTGGGAATGGAGGAATAAGTACCTGAAATATATCAAGACTGGAAAACTACCCCCGGACCCAAAAGAATCAAGGGCCCTACGTACCAAGGCAGCCCGATTTAGCTTATCCAAGGATGAAACATTAGTCAGAAGAACGTTTGATGGCCCGGTGACAATATGTTTGGGGCCAGGGGATACCGAATATGTTTTGAGGGAAGTGCACGAAGCTATCTGTGGAAATCACTCGTGCACCAAATCATTGGTTCAAAAAATAATTACAGCAGGTTACTACTGGATCGACATGGGAAAAGACACGAAGGAGTTCATTCGAAAATGCGATGGATGCCAAAGGCATGCTCCTATGATTCATCGAGTAGCAGATCCGTTACTTTCGGTCTTGTCACCATGGTCGTTCATGAAATTGGGAATGGACATCGTCGGCCCCCTTTCACGGGCGCCCGGTAAGGCTAATTTATTTTATTTATGACTGACTATTTTTCTAAATGGGTGAAAGCACGGGCATATGAAAAGGTGAGAGAAAAGGAAGTCATCGATTTTATCTGGGATCACATTATATGTCGATTCGGAATACTGGCCGAGATTGTGTGCGATAATGGAAAATAATTTATTGGCAGGAAACTAAGCAAGTTTCTTGAAGACCATAAGATCAAAAGGATCTTATCCACTCCTTAGTACCCCAGTGGGAACGGACAAGAAGAATCCACCAACAAAACCATAATCCAAAACATCAGAAAGAGATTGATCGACGCCAAAGGAAAATGGAAAGAAGTGCTACCTAAGGTCCTATGGACGTACCATACAACCTCGAAGTCCAATACTGGATCCACACCATTTTCTCTGGTTTACGACACCAAAAGCTTTAATACCTGCCAAGGTCGGAGAACCAAGCATCAGATTCCGACATGCAACAAGGGAATCGAACGACGAGGCTATGAGTACGAGCCTGGAACAATTAGATGAAAGGTGCGAAGTCGCCGTTGTCCGTTTGGCAGCCCAAAAACAGCGGATCGAGAAATATTATATTCGAAGGGCCAACCTTCGATATTTCAATATTGGGGATTTAGTATTAAGAAATGTTACACTGAACACCTGAAACCCGAACGAAGGGATATTGGGGCCGAACTGGGAAGGACCGTACCAAATTATCGGGATCACCAGAAAAGGATCCTAACAACTGGAATATATCTCGCTTAAAACGATATTATTGCTAAGGTACGACCCTAATTCTTTCTTATATTTTTCTTTTTTACAATTCAAATTGACACTTGTAGGCAACTTACAAATGATGATACAAGATACTAGGTCTGAAAGCATGCGTTGCACTATTTTTCCCTTGAACCGGTTTTGTCCCAAATGGGTTTTCCGGCAAGGTGTTTAACGAGTCAACAAGTAATCGTGCTATCTTAGAATAATCACAACAACATTCGAGGCCTCTCATCGGTCAACCTCGAACACTGGGGGGTAATATCCCCGGATATCAGATTTTACAAGGGATTTCAACTTCGTGGTTGAAGGGCCTCGATCAACGGAATTTATTGTAAGGGCCAAATGGTCAAATTACCCATGTCTGCTCAAATCACTCGAGCCCTGACACAAAATGCTTATATATGTACAACTATTATGCATAGGCATAAAAAAAAAGACTCTTCTTTGCATATAAACATCTCCTCTTCAAAAACAACACTTGCATTTTTCAATGAATTTCCTACATGGGAATCCCTAAAGATATCCAGTCCAAGGGCCACCTAAATCCGAGTTTTAGGGACTGTGGGCATTGCCTAAATTAAAAGGCTAAGGTCGTTCCGGGTTAATAAAACTCGAGGGCATGAAGCTTATTTGGCATTGCTTGAATTTAAAGGTTAAGGTCAGTCCGAGTTAATATTGGCATTGCCCGAAGGCTAAGGCCATTACGAGTTAAAAACACTCAAGAACGTGAAGCTTATTTGGCATTGCCTGGATCTAAAGATTACCTTCGGCAAGGATATAAATTTAAAATATTTCGGGGAGAAATTATCGGTAACACTGAACTCCTATAAAACCTTATTCCAAAATGGCGATAAAGTCAAGGTTTGTTCGAACCTTCGAACACAACCTAATTATTACATGCTAAGGCATCTCGACCTTTGTGAAAATAAATAAGAAAGAAAAGAAGAAATTTAAAAGCTATGAAAGAGGACTTATATATATATATATATCAAAGATGTTTTACAAAGGCTTAATATCCCTATTACATGTCATAAACAAAGGCCAAATTGCCTCAACAAAAGAAAAAGTACAAAATTTGAACGGCTTAATCCTCACCGGGGGCTGCATCATCGCCTACGGAGTCTCCCTCGCCACCGGACTCGCCCGACTCTTCAGACGTATCCGAATCCTCCTTGGGAAAAGCTAGCCTTCGAGTATTGGCTTCGCATGTCTTAGTGTTCTCAATTTCGTTCAATATGTTGAAATTTTAAGCATGGACTCCCTCGAGGGTCTTCCTTCTGGATTCCATCCACGCATGTTTCACTATACTTTTTGCCTACTCCTGCATAGCCTCGACATCAACTTTGATCTAGGCCACCCTTTTATCAGCATCGTTTAGGGTTGTAATGACTTCTAATTTGGCAGCTTGAGCTCCTTGGACAGAAACAACTAAACTCAGCTGAGATTGGAGTTCCTCGATCGTTTGTTCTTGCTCTAAGTTCTTCTCCTTTGCAGCCCGAAGTAGGACCTCAGCAGAAGCCAATTGTGCCCGGGTAGATTCATTTTTCGAGGCCAGACCGTCCATATTTCTCTTCCATTTTTTGGCCTCGGCCGTCACCACGTCTACCTCTGCATGAAGCTGCCCGACCTGATCAAGTCTCTTTTGAGCCTGTAGTTTCGATCGTAAGCCAAAGTATCTGAATCATCATCGCTAAGATTGAATATTCATATTACCTGCTCGAGCAAACAGGCATGCTCCTTCCGAGCTTGTCACGACCCGGAATTCCCACCAACAGGACCGTGATGGCATCTAACATTTCACTTGCTAGGCAAGCCAACGTTAGAGAATCATTAACCCGATTCCTTATTTCCATTCAGTAAATTATAATAATTAACTAAGATAAAATATAATAAGTGCGGAATATTATAAAATTGTATTAATTACAACCATCCGGATCTGGAGTCACAATTTACGAGCATTCTAGAATTTACTACAAGTAATAGTATGAAAGAAATACAACTGTTTGAATGAAAGAAACAGTAGAACATAAAAGATAGATGGGGACTTCAAGGTCTGTGAACGCCGATAGATATACCTTGAGTCTCCGGACAGCGGACCAATAACAAAATCTCGATCAACCTGAGCCGGTATCAAAATCTACACAGAAAGTGCAGAGTGCAGTATCAGTACAACTGACCCCATGTACTGGTAAGTGTCGAGCTTAACCTCGATGAAGTAGTGACGAGGCTAAGGCAAGGCACCTACAAATCAACCTGTACCGTTTAACAGTGTATATACACATAAAAGAAATGACTAACTAAACAGGAAATGTCAGGAGGGAAACATACTGAGGGGAATACAAGATAAAGAACTACAACAGAATGATCACTAGAGCAGTCAATATACCATGAATCAATAGGAATAGTGAATACAGTAAGGAAAAATGCACAGCATCACCCTTCATGCTTTTACTCTCAATCTCACCATAAAATTAATAGAAACGACATGGCATCACCCTTCGTGCATTAACTCTCATATCATGGCACGTCATCACCCTTCGTGCTTTTACACTCACAATATGGCACGGCATCACCCTTCGTGCTTTTACACTCATAATATGGTACGACATCACCCTTCGTGCATTAGTCTCATATCATGGCACGACATCACCCTTCGTGCATTAACACTCACTCTTACCATAATGCAATGCATAAATAACAACAGGGAGATAGAATAATAAGTACAAACCTTACTTCAACATTTGGTTCCATAATATAAATCTCAACTTTTAAATAAATACTCGATTACCAACAGAAAATCCGTAAACATGATAATGACGATCAATTTAACAACACTAGTATAAACGTGTAGCAATTAGGCATAGGAAGAGACAATATAAGAAAAACGGAAAAAATGTGAAAAAATAGGTAAATTGGCAACGGATAAGTACTCGTCACAACACATATACTCCGCTTACATGAATTTCACTTAGCAAATAATCTAAGGTTCCTAACTCCCTCAAGTCAGGGTTAGACACAACACTTACCTTGCTCTGAAGGTCACTTAATTCTCAATCACAGCTTTTCCTTTGGAGTTCACCTCCAAACCACTCGTATATATTCAAAAATGACTCAATAATATCAAATATTGCTAAATGAATCAATTATATTGCATAAATTAATTTTTCCAAATTTTCCTCCAAAAAGTCGAAAAATCAACCCTAGGCCCGCTTGATCAAAACCCGTGGTTCGGACTAAAATCCAATTACCCATTCACACCCGAGCCCGAATATGTAATTAGTTTTGGAATCCGACCTCAAATTGAGGTCTAAATTCCCAAATTTCTGAAATCCCTAGTTTTCTACCCTAACCCCTAATTCTACCATGAAAACTCTAGATTTTAGGTTGATAATTCAAGAAATGTAATGGGTAATTGAAAGAAAATGGTTTAGAATCACTTACCAACACTTTGGGAAAGAAATGGCTCTTGCAAAATCGCCTCACACCGTTTGGGTTTTGAGAAAAATGAATTTTTGGCTAAATCCCGTGTTTGGATTCTGTTAAGTGTTGGGCGACAGTGTTCATCGTGTTCGCGAAGAGAATAGGCTACCAAGCCTTCGCGTTCGCGAGACCGCATTTGCATTCGCGTACGCTACCCCCTCCCCCTCCCCTCCCCCCGGCTTTCGTGTTCGCGAGACATTGCTCGCGTTCATGAAGGAACGATCGACTCTTCCCCAGGTGTGCCTAACACAACGCATTCGTGAGGAGCTGGTCGCGTTCGCGAAGGGTAACGCCCCCATCGCTTCACGTTTGCGACTAAGCCTTCACGATCGTGAAGAAGAAAACTTCAGCTGCCCAGTTTACTCTTTGCGTTCGCGAGAGTACCTTCGCTAACGCGAAGCAAGACCTTCCAGAATACCTGCTGCAGTAAAATACCAGATTTTCAATGTCCAAAACATCTCGTGGCCTACCCGAAACTCACCCGAGCCCTCGGGGCTCAAAATCAAACTTGCACACAAGTCTAAAAATATCATACGAACTTGCTCGCGCGATCAAATCACCAAAATAACACCTAGAACTACGAATTTAGCACCAAATCAAATGAAATTCTCAAGAACACTTTAAAATTCCTATCTTCTCAACTGGACGTCCGAATCACGTCAAATCAACTTCGTTTCTCCCCAAATTTCACAGACAAGTCTTAAATATCATAATGAATCTGTACCAGGATCCGAAACCAAAATACAGACCCGGTACAAATAATGCCAAATATCAATCAATCCTTAAAAACAACTAATTTTCAGACTTTCAATTTTCATCAAAAATTCATAACTCAAGCTAGGGATTTCCGAATTCGATTCCGGGGATACGCCCAAGTCCCATAATTCGATAAAGACCTACCGGGACCGTCAAAACATGGATCTAGGCCCGTTTACCAAAAATGTTGACCAAATCAAATAAAAATTAACTCTTTTAAGGCATAAATTCTTATTTTCATTAATTTTAAATATAAAAGCTTTACGGAAATATGCTCGGATTGCGCACGTAAATCAAGAAGGGTAAAAAATGAGATTTTTAAGGCTTAAGAATGCAGATTCGAGTTCTAAAACATAAGATGACCTTTTGGGTCATCACAGAGTCGCTACTAACTCGTCCTGAAGCTGCTCACTAAGAAGCTTGTAAGTATCCTTCTTCTCGGAAAGCTCCCGAGTCTCGGCCTCGTGACGCTTGAATTCCTCCCGGTATTAAAGAAAGGCCTCATGAATTATTCATTATTGAATCTAAGTATATAACAAAGGGATATGCAAAATTACCCAATTCAGTGCCTGTTGAGCTTCGTTGAAAAGGTAGGGAGCCTCTACCTCGTTCATTTTGATTTGATCTTCTTCAGTCACGTTGGTGAAGGCTTGCCCTGCTCCCTCTTCGCGTTCGCGAAGGACAAATCATCAGCCCCTCAAACGTTTCTTCGCGAACGCGGGACTCCCTTCACGAAAGAGGGAAACCACTCCTATTTGGTCCGAAACACACCCGAGCCCCTCGGGACTCCATCCAATCATGCTAAACGGTCCCATAACATAACACGGACTCGCTCGAGGTTTCAAATCACATCAAATTATGCCGAAAATACAAATCGTACCACCAATCAAACTTCAGCAACAGCAGTCCAAACAATTCCAATTTGGTCCGAAACCACTCCGACACACATCCGAGCCCCTCGGGACTCCATCCAATCATGCTAACCGGTCCCATAACATAACACGGACTCGCTCGAGGTTTCAAATCACATCAAATTATGCCAAAAATACAAATCGCACCACCAATCAAACTTATGAACTTCAAAAATTTTAACTTCTAAAACTCGTGCCGAAACCTATCAAACCAACCCGGAATGATGTCAAATTTTGCAGAGAAGTCCCAAATAACATAATAGAGCTGTTCCAACTCTTGGAATCGCATTCCGACCCCGATATCAAAAAGTCACCCCCCCCCCAGTCAAACTTTCCAAAATTTTGAGTTTCGCCATTTCAAGCTTAATTCCACTACGGACCTCCAAATAATTTTTCAGACACGCTCCTAAGTCCAAAAAATTCCACTACGGGACTTAACCAACATATCGTCAATGTAAACCTCCATTAATTTTCCTATTTGTTCTTCTAACATCTTATTTACTAGGCATTGGTAAGTGGGGTCGGTGTTTCTTAATCTGAATGGCATCACGTTATAGTAGTAGGTGACGTACTTGGTGATGAAGGAAGTTTTTTCCTAATCACTCGGGTCCTTCCGAATTTGATTGCACCTAGAATAAGCATCGAGAAAACTGAGAATCTCATGTCCGACCATTGCATCGACCACGCGATCGATTTTCGGCAAAGGGAACGAGTCCTTGGGACACGCCTTATTCGGAATCATCGGGGGCTACGAAATACCTGGGAACCCCATAGTCATCGTACTCACCTATCTCCTGCCTTTCCGGTTGGGATGGAGTTGGTGTCGGTAATTGCTATTTTGTTTCTCCCTTGGTAACCAGACCCATATAGAAAGTGTGGATATCAGGACCACCTCGTCGACTGTGAACATCTCTTTTGCAGACGATTGTTCTCCGCAAACTATTTTTATTCCTTATGGCGCCGGAAACTTCAACACCTAGTGCAGAGTCGAGGGGACCGACCTCGTGTTGTGAATCCTAGGTATCCCGACCAAAGCATTGTACCTCATGTCCCCTTCGATTACATAGAACTTTGCTTCCTGAACGGTCCCGGCGGTGTTCACCGGTAATGTTATTTCTCCTTTAGTGGTCTCACATGCCATGTTGAACCTGTTTAAGACTCGAATCATGGTTTTTAATTTGATCTTGCAGCCGAGATGTTCCACGACCCTCGATTTGATGATGTCGGCCGAGCTACCTAGATCAATTAATAAACACTTAATTTGAAATTTATTTATAAGTACTGATATTACCAGTGCATTATTGTAGGGATGCACGATCCCTTCAGTGTCTTTGTCATTGAAGGACAAGGTTCCTTCCGACATATAATCTCGAGTTCATTTTTCCCTTATGATAGTAATTTGGTGCGCTTTAGCATCGGCCCCTGGGGAGCATCGACCCCACCGATGATAATGTTGGTGACGTGTTGAGGCTCCTCATGTTCGGTCTATTTACCAGAGTCTATGTTCCTAAGTGGTTCTTGGCTCGATCGCTCAGGAACTCTCGGAGATGCCAGTTATTGAATAGCCAGGCTACTTCCTCTCTCAATTGTTGGCAATCATTTGTCTTGTGATTGTGAGTGCCATGAGATTTGCACATTAGGTTAGGGTCCTTTTGGGCTGGATCAGACTGCAAAGGCTAGGGCCATTTGGTGTCTCTGATACGTTTGATGGCGGATACGATGGCGGCGGCGGCGATGTTAAAGTTGTACTCTGATAATCTTTATGCTTCCTTCGGCCCGATGAGCCAGTCAAAGACATTTTTTCTCATGAGTACCCAGTTTTTTTACCTCAGTCACTTCTTATTTCATTTTACGGGGTTTCGTCCAAATCCACTACCTCTTAGGTCTCCATTGTATGGCTGATACCGATCCTTATTTGACCGTGGTTCACGATCATTGTCTCTCCTGACTCTGTCAACTGTTCTGGCGGGATAAACGGACTCGTATGGGGACCCGAGTTGATCATCTTCGGACCAATTGACAACCGGCTATTACACCAGATTTTGCTTCAACTGCTGCGATGCCAACGAGCTTCGAACATTGAGTCCATGGGTGAAGGCCTGAACGGCCCAATCATCTGCGACTGGAGGCAAGTCCATACATTCCATTTGAAACCGGGAGACGAATTCCCTAAGCATCTCATTATCTCTTTGCTTTACTTTGAAAAGGTCTGACTTCCTGGTCTTGACCTTGATAGCCCAGCGTGCGTATTTACGAATGAATATGCAAGCATGGCAAACGAGTTAATAGAATTAGGAGGTAGGTTGTGATACTATATCATAGCTCCCTTGGATAAATTTCGCCGAACTTTTTCAGCAGGACATACTCGATCTCGTCATCCTCCAAGTCGTTTCCTTTGATGGCGCATATCTAGGAAGTTACATGCTCATTCGGATCAGTGGTTCTGTTGTACTTAAGAATTTTGGGTATGCGGAACGTTTTCGGTGTCGATCGGTAAATTTTTGTCAATGTCCACATGTGAATTAGCGTCAATGGGGTCCGCCACCAGGACTCCACTCAGATCGACTGGGGGCACCTTGTTACCAGGTGCTGCATTATTGTTTTTGCCGTGGTGGCTGGAATCTGTGTCCGTATTTAAAGGGAAAGGCTCTGGGTTTAACATTTCGATTTAAACCTGGAATCAAAAATACTTCAAAGAACAAGTGTAAAATAGGGCATGTTACGGGAATTTGTATCAAATTGCCGCTATTATGCTTAGCTCCACGGTGGACGCCAAATTATTTACCCTCAAAATCGGATAATAATTAAATTTGTAGGTGATTTTAAGGATATGCGGATTAACTTAACACAAAATGATAAATTAAGTTGCAATTGAATAAATAATGACAAAGTAAATTCAAACCACACTAATTGGATAATTTCAGCCTTGATGGAACAATCACCCTCGAGAATGATTTACAACGATCAGTCTCAAGATACAGAAGAACAAGAGCTTAAAGAAAGAGAAAATAACAATGTATTGCTTTTTAGTGCGTGTTACAATATCTGTTATGAATTATCAGGCCCCCTTTATATAGTAGATGAGTCCTATTTTAGGTACAATTCTATAAAAGGTAAAAACTCTTTTGATTTACTGATTGCCGGTTCTTTATTGATATGTGCCGAGATTCCCACCGTAACATCCGACCGGTCACAGATATTTCGATCTTCTGTTGGCTATACTGACAATGTTTCTTCGAAGTCGTTCAAGGGTAGGGCCGATTCCGGGATCATGGCCTCGATATTCTCGAAGGCAGACGTCCTGCCTCCGGGTTTTATCCCGGTGGAACTTTCGGTCGATATTCAGTCCTTTATCGCATGTCTCGAGCTTGGCTTACCATGTCGGAGGCTAGAATACACCACAGACTCGATTTCGACCGTATACAAAATTAATCTCCTAATAATAACTACACTGGGTACGATAGATTTCGTCCAATGTATGACTATCGAAGCCAGGACACACCAAGAATAAGTGTTATAAGCTCCATGGCAGTCCTCAAAATCCTCAAGCTCTAATCTGTACAAACCACTTCTAGTTCCTTCATTCAAATACAATCCTCAATATCAATAGCTAAAATAATTTTTTACATTCTTTTATATTTGTTGTTTGTCTCTAGCAGGACAGGTAAATCTAAGTTTGTGAGTCAGTAGACATAGAGTAATTTGCATCCACTATTAATTTGTGCAACTGCTTATGAACTAAGAACAAATATGTAATATTTTCAAAGATTTGATAAATAGATTGATAGCTAAAATAATTTTACACTATTTATTTATTTGTATTTAATTAATTAGTAATAAACAAGATATTTACTTTAGTTATCTTTTAGGTTAACAAAATAAGCTACTATATTTGTTATCGCAGCTTACCTTAATTTGGTGTTGTAAAGAAACTAATAGATGTCAATGAAACGTTTAACCGGATGCCATATAACTTTACATATTTTTTTATGACCGTAGTGTTTGGACCAGCTTACACCCACCTCGACGAATTTCAGGAATACCTATTACCTCTATCAGCATAGATATATTAGGATTTGAACCTAAATCTCAAGATTCTCAGCTTACTTTATTGATCATCAACGGCGGATGTATGTTTGATGGTTATGGGTGCTCAAACACCCATAACTTTTGTACTCATGAACTATTATTTATATAAAAAAGCTAGTAATTCTTACAAATATATTACTTGAGCATCCAACCTTAATACTAATTTTCAGATAAATAATAGTTCAGCACCCATGACTTAAAATTTCTAGATCCTCCAATGTTGATCATTAAGTCATACCATTGGATGCATAGCTTTACATATACCTAATTAACTTAACTAGTTTTACACTACTATACTATGGAGTAAATTTTATGTGTGGTCATTCTACTTGTTGTTCATTATCCAAAAGTTATTTTTCTTACTTTTGTTACGTAAAAGTCATTCAACTTTGTGTTCATTACCCAAAAGTCATTTTTCTATACTCTAGTTATCACAATAATCACTTTGACTAGATTTTACATACCTTTCACCTGAAAAGTCTATTATGCCCTTGACATTATAAATCCTCCCATTTATGTAATATATTTGTACATTTAATTTTTTTTTAATATTAATTTTCAAGATATATAAGTAGCATTATTAAATTTGTCAGTAAGTTTACCGTGAACAAATCTCAAGTCCACGTTCTTAATCATGATTAATGAAATATGTTTAATAAAAATTTAAAAAATCAAAGCTTATTGATTTATTAGCCAAGTCATACCCATTAATTTAATAAATAAAATACCCATATTTAGCAAAATGGCACGTCAGATTAATACTTTTAAATAAATAATATTAACAGATAAAACTTTAAAAAAACTTAATATTAAACACAAATATCATTGAAACTTTCTTTTAAAATTTTTATTGACTATAAAAAATATCATTTGTTAAACAAATCTGTTTTTATTATTTTAAATGAATATTAAAAAATAAATATTTTTTTTAATCATTATTATATTTAAAATATGATTAAATACATTGAGTGCCATGAAAAATATTAAATGTATGGATATATTATAAAAATAATAAATAAAATAATTTAAAGTTATTTTATTTATAAGTAAAATACCTAGGTAAAAATATATTATATAATATATAATTTAGAAGGTATTACATAAATGAGAGGATTAATGTCAAGGACATAATAGACATTTCAAGTAAAGGTATTATAAAATCTGGCCAAGGTGACTTTTGTGATAAATAGAGCAAAGTAAAATAATTTTTGGGTAACAAAAGAAAGAAAAATGACTTTTGGGTAATGAATATAAAGTTAAATGATTTTTTACGTAACAAAAAGAAGAAACATGAATTTCGCGTAACGAACTCAAAGTTGAATAACCACTCATAAAAGTTACTCGATAATATGTAAGAAATGAAAAGGCAAAAGAAATTAAAGAGGGGGCCGAGAACAGTTGTACTCTGAGATAGTTGCATTTTTTTTACTTACAATATAATTTTATACTACACTGGGTACAATAGATTTCGTCCAATGTATGACTATCGAAGCCAGGACACACCAAGAATAAGTGTTATAAGCTCCATGGCTGTCCTCAAAATCCTCAAGCTCTAATTTGTTCAAACCACTTCTAGTTCCTTCATTCAAATACAATCCTCAATATCAATAGCTAAAACAATTTTGTACATTCTCTTAAATTTGTTATTTGCCTCTAGCAGCACAGGTAAATCTAAGTTTGTGAGTCAGTAGATATAGAGTAATTTGCATCCACTATTATTTTGTGCAACTGCTATGAACTAAGAACAAATATGTAATTGTAACGACCCGACTTGTCGTTTTAAGAATTTACCCGTTCAGTGACTTAAGATCTTGAGCAACTTTGCAATATGTATTATGACCCGCTAGCGTGGTCGAGTTTAATATTCAGAAGAATCGGAATTAAATTAAAAGAACAATTCTTATTTAGAAGTTTAAATGAAAAGAGTTGACCGGGGAGTTGACTTTTGAGCAAACGACCCCGGAATGAAATTATGATGGTGTCAATAGTTTCGTATGATGATTTCGGACTTAGGAGTATGCTCATATTTGAATTTGGAAGTCCGTACGATAATTCGGCGCATTTTGGCGAAAGTTGGAAAATAGAAGATTTTGGAAAGTCCTACCGAATGTTGAATTTTTGATAACGAGGTCGGATTTCGATTCCGTTAATTTGAATAGCTCAATTTCATCATTTATGACTTGTGTGCAAAATTTGAAGTCATTCCAGATTGATTTGATACGTTTCGACGCAAAAACATAGAAGTTGAAAGATTTGAAAACTCATAATTCGATTCGATGTGCGATTCGTAATTTCGGCGTTGTTTGACATGGTTTGAAGCCTCGACTAAGTTCGTATTATATTTTGGGACGTGTTGGTATATTTGATTGAGGTTCCGAGGGCCTCGGGTGGATTTCGGAAAGTTAACGTATCAATTCGGACTTGAAGAAAAGCTGCTAGAATTTTTGGGCAGCTTGTTGTTTTTTTAACAGAAGCATGAACAGTGCCCGCAGGTGCGTGAACAGTGCTCGCAGATGCGAAACTGGGCAGCAACATAAGGACTAAAAATCAGTCACTTTTGTCATTTTCGATTGATATAGATTTTGGAGCTCTATATCCAGTATTTATATTTCATGAATCCATGATTATATTCATTATTTAATTCGAATTTAAATGGAAGAAATCAAGATTTTTGCAAAATCTTCCAAAAATGAAAATTTCAGATTTGGAGGTAGAGTTGTTATTGGAATTCTATAAAATTTGCATGGTTGAACTCGTATCGGAATGGGTGTTCGGATTTCGTAAATATTATGTCGGGTTCCGAGAGGCGGGCCCCCGCGTTGACTTTTGTTGACTTTTTGGAATAAATTTTTAAGTCGACGTATTATTATCCAGAATTATTTCCGATGAATTTTAATGAAGATATACAATTTATTTGGATAGATTTGAGCGGTCCAGAGGTTAATTCAAGCAAGAAGACGATTTTTAGAATATCGACATAACTTCAAAAAGGTAATTGTCTGGCCTAACTTCCAGTGGGAAATTACCCCTTAGGCATCGAGTCTTGTGTGCCAATGGTGAAATGTGAAAAGCCGTGTACGCGAGGTGACGAGTACGTACTCAGGCTTATATGTGCTAAACTTATTGAGTTAAAAGTCTTGAGCATTTTGGGTAGTAAATTGGATAATAGTTGGCATATATTTAATCATCTGTTTTCCATACCTCAAATCACATTTATTGAATTTATTTTTATATGACAATTTGATGAAATTATTACTTGTATATTTATGTGAATTCCGTGAGTTTGATGGTTAATATTTCTTGGAATTTAATTTCATTATGGATTTTCCCTCTGCAAATAATTAATTAAATGAACTTAAGAAGAGGTGTTAATATAATTATCTAAATTTGGATTAATGAAGGTGTGCCCTGTGTTGATTATTTTTCTATCTCTGTTGATTGTTTTTGAGGTTTTATATATATACATTGTGTGGAGCCTTGGGCTATTTGTTGTGAAATTAATGGATTTTGTTATATCTTTGAAATTTGGTTGTGGCCATTGGGCAAATTGTGATATGAATTGATTTTGTTATGTTGTTGTGATAATTTTCCGTGTAAATTGTTATGTTGTGTGAGTTATTATTTTGGGGAGTTAAGGGTGGCATTTCACCATTGATATTATGTGGGCATAAGGGTGGCATTTCACTGTTGTTGTGTTTGTTGGAATATTGTCTGGGCGGAGCGATAAGGATGACTATTGGAGCGAGACAATATGAGCGATAATGGTGGCTATTGATATTGTCTGGGTAGAGCGATAAGGGTGGCTATATGAGCGATAAGGGTGGCAATAGGAGCGATAAGGGTGGCTATTGCCAGGGACGATATGTGATGATGTGGAGTTGTGGTGTTGGTGATTTTTATGTGATGTTGTGATTTTCTTATGTTTATTTTTATTCCTTGTGCAATTTATCTTGTTGTTGGTAAATTGATAATAATCTGATTTATATTGAAATTGGGAGCATGTGGCTATTGTCAGGCGGATTATAAAATGAAATGGTGGCACGAGGTGCCGTGAGTAAATAATGAGGATATTGACACGTGAATTATTCGTGCAGTTGTGATATGAAATGTGGGCACGAGGTATTGTGATTAAATGATAATGATATTTGGCACGCAAATTGTTCATGCAGTTATGATAAGAAATGAGGGCACGAGGTGCCGGGGAAATAATATGATTTGATTATGGGCAGAAAGTGCCGTGAAAATATGAAAAATGGGCTGAGACCCGCGTTTACGAAAAATATGAAAATGGGCTGAGACCCGTATTTTTATGACTATGAAATGAGATGTCCCATGGTGATCTTTTTAATTGAAAGAATTATATTCAAAATATTTATTTGGAAGGATTTTTATTCAAAAATAATTATATGAAAGAATTGTATTTGAAATATATTTATTTGAGGAAATTATATTAGAAGAGATTTATTGAAAGAATTTATATTCAAAATATGTTTATTTGAGAAAATTATATTTGAAAAAGAGTTTTATTCGTAAAAATTATGTGTGAAAGATATTTAATTGAAGAACTTGATTTAACTAGGTGTAATTGTGTTTATCAATTGTTGAGCGATATTAATGGTGATATTATTGTCTTACTGTGCACATCACTGGTTGTTTTATGTTGCCCTTATTGTTATTTGTTTCTTATTATTTTGTATACAATATTGCACAGGTTATAAGACTAGTGAGTGTCTCGACTGTACCTCATCTCTACTCCACTGAGGTTAGTCTTGATACTTATTGGGTACCGACCGTGGTGTACTCATACTACACTTCTGCACATTTTTGTGCAGAGTCAGGTATTGGAGGTATCGGACTCGGACATAGTTAGAGTGAGAACGCAAGGATTCAAGGTAGATCTTCTTGGTCGTCACAGTCCATTGGAGTCTTTTTATTTCATTGTAATATTAATTTTTAATCAAACAGTACTGTATATTCGGTACTCGTGATCATTCTATGAATTCAGTTAGAGTTCGTGACTAAGTACTACCAGTCTTGGAAGGTTGTTATATTTGTGATTATTTCCGTTGTTGGCTTATATAAAAAATAAATGGCTTGAAATGTAATTGTAATCGATTTACCTAGTCTTAGAGATTAGGTGCCATCACGACGCCTCTGGTGGGATTTTGGGTCGTGACAATAATATTTTCAAAGATTTGATAAATAGATTCATAGCTAAAATAATTTTACACTATCTATGTATTTGTATTTAATTAATTAGTTATAAACAAGATATTTACTTTAATTATCTTTTAGGTTAACAAAATAAGCTACTATAGCCAGTTATTTAATTTGTTATCGCAACTCACATTAATTTGGTGTTGTAAAGAAACTAACAGATGTTAATGAAACGTTTAACCGGATTCCATATAACTTTACATATAATTTTATACAGATAATAGCTAAAGTAATCATAAGATGTCATATTAGTTTCCAAGCTTTGCCACCATTTTTATTGTACTTCTTCAGCCTTCCAAAAAACATGACAATAATCAGAACGAACTTTCCCATATTACTCCATTTTCCAGTAAATCCATATGCTGCATCCTTGCAATGGTCATCTGGTTTTAATTGCTTTGCACAACTATAGCCGGCTGACAACCCAACATTCCCATATGCACTGCAAGATTATCATTATCATTAGATACATGAGTTTGAAACAAAATAATCATTTCACTCATAATAATCTTATTCTTATATATTCAATAATCTACTGCTTTAAATTGTTGTTCCAATTAAAATGAATATAAGTACAGGGTTGATATTCGATAACTTAGGTAACGAATTAAGTTAGGAGTAATCCTCCTCATAAAATTGTGGAGTGCCTACATTCAAGAAACCTAGTGCAATTATGGTCCATATATATTAGTTATCATCTGCTTCGAACAATTTCCACCTGTGAAAAAAAAAAGTGTGTGGGAAAATTAATATTCATTTTTTGGTTTTCGATCAATTTCCGATACTCGTATTAGGACCCAATTAAATTTGGATTCGCGCCGAAAAATCTCATATTAGAGGATAAAGCGCTCCTTAACAATGGTAACTTGGGGCTCAAACTCAATACTTCTGATAAAATATGAAGGACTACTTACCATTTTACCACAACTCTTGGTTGGTTAAAGAAATATCGATGTTTAAAAACCTCTAGTGAAAGAAGAAAAAGTCAAAAATATCATTAAAATTATGTTTGTTTAATTCCGAAATTAAAATCTAGAGGTTGTACAGAAAGGAAGAAAAATATGTTAGGGATTTACCTGACGACTTCAAAGACAATTTTGAGTACACTGAAGTTGAGGGGATCATTCTTCATTTTGTCTCTCTCTGTAATACAAATAATAACGGTGAAAATGACCAAATAAGAAATCTGTGAGAGTGATATATATCCCATTAAATTGCTCCCTTTTCTCCTCTTCATTGTTTCTGTAGTTTTCAAGCCCTCTTCATAAGTATCAACCGGCAAAAAAGAAGTAGAGGGTGGTAGATACCTGTAGTGACAATTAAATTAAACCAAAGGTAGCGCAATAAAACATCAGTTGTGATATGTAGATTTCTACTTTACAATGACGAGATTGCGTTAAAGATTCATTAAAATTTTCTGTGTATACTGTTAGAACCTTTTTGTTGTTCTCCAGTAATATTTAGCATGGGTTGGTTAATAAAATGTGACCTTTTAGCATCTTCATCTTCTCTTTTCATAGTGGGAGATGAGGGAATTAAATATTTTTAGTAGGAAAAACACAAAATGATCAAATAGTGGATGCTTAGTATATGGAAGTGTATCCTGTATCAAGAACCTTACCGGAGACCACGTGTAACACCCCGGAAAATTTCGAAGAGTTTTAAGACCATTGAGAAGATTAGCGGGTGCTAATTATATTAATTCGGGTATGAACATGACTGATAATTTGAATGATATTAATTGATCATGATAATATATGTATGAGGTGCGCACAAGACCATCAATTGAAAATTTTATGATAGGCTAAAGTTTCAAGTGGGTACGCACAAGACCACACTTTAGACGAGCATATCTACATATATATATATATATATATATATATATATATATATATATATATATATATATATATATATAAGGAGTTATGTGATGTGTCACCTATCAAATTAAATCTCTTCGGGTTTAGTTTCTAACGCTTCAAACCGTTTGTCATTTCGACACTCCTACAAGAAGTTCTCACCAAATTACTACAGGCTAACATAATCCATTCTGCGGCCAATTTTGCGACCGCAGAAGTAGTTATGCGATCGCAAAATGGTCGCAGACCTGTCGAGTGAAGCCCATTTCTGGACATCAGTTTTGCGTTGCATTATGCGACCCGCATACCAATTGTGCGGTCTATTATGCGACCGCAGACCTGAATTCAGAGAGTTCATATTTTTATTTTCATAACCCGGCCCCATTTTGATAAATAGCCTTTGGGGCTTATTTTGGGTTGTTTTTCTGAGGGTTATAGATAGAGGTAAGAGCATTTTAGAGAGAGAATACGTTAGTTCTTCATCTTGAAATGAATTTCTAGAGAAAAGGAGAAGCTCTTCCACCATGGATACACTTCAAGGTAAATTATTTTGGTACAAAGATGATTATATAACATCATTTAGTGATAACACTAACATTATTATGGATCAATTCCATAGGAAATTGGTTGAATCTTCAAGAACACCAAAAAGAGAAAAAGTTAGATTCTTCTACCAAGAGGTAATCCCTTCACTTAGCTTCAATATATGTCATATTGGAGTACGGGTAGCATGTTTATGAGTTTTATTTGAAGTTGTAATGGGATATTATATGAACCCTAAGGAAGGGTCTTGAAAATGATATTTTGGGCAAAAAAGAATATGAATAGTGATGAATCGATATAAAAGGAATTGTTTTGAGTTTCTAATGATTCCAATAGACTTGATAACTTAATTGATGAATGAATTGAATGTGGAATCACCACTTGGACAAGATACAACACTAGTTCTTGAAATTGGTATTCTTGAACATAGGGTTTTGTTGGAGAAGACAATGAATAGTGACTTAATGATGTTGGGTAATTAACATAGTATTGTTAATGACTCCAAATATGTATTAAATGATAAGAATGGAATTGTATAGGCTGATGGGTGAGCCCGTTGGATAATATGTGATGGTTGAAGGCTTGTTGCCGAATTGTGAAACCTACATGGATGTTTATGAATCTTTTCGTATTTATTTTGATATAGTTGGGATATCTAATGGTAGGTATTGAATTGTGGGTGATATTTGGACATTTTAATCAATTGGAGCATTGTAGTATTTTCGGAGTTTGAAGGTTGAGGTAAGTAACACTTCTAAACTTGGTTCTGAGGGTATGAATCCCTGAATTACATGTTGTATGAATTGTTTGGAGATGACGCACACGCTAGGTGACGGGCGTGTGAGAGTGCATCATAGGAATTGTGACTTAATTGATTCTGTGAAGTTGCATAATTAAATAAATGACATTATCCACACATCCTCCACACATTCTCCACGTGTTAGAGAAATTGAGCTGAGACTCATATTAAAGATCATGATTTGGCTACGCGCCGATATATTTTAGGACCCCCATGAGTCATATTGTTGTTGAACTATTTGTTTAAGTTTACAATTTTGTACTAAGTCACATCTATCACTTGCATATCATATCTCAGTCTTTGTTGTCACTCATTGATACTTCATATCATCATGTCGGGTTGATTCTTCATGTCATTGAGAGCTTGAGAGACTGGAGATTCTGAGTGATAGTTATGTTTATTTATTTATGCCTGGATCTGGCTATTATAGCGCTTGAGCTGAAGGAGCCCCTTGTGTGGGGGGAGGGGGGATGGAACGAGCCTTATGGATATATATATATATATATATATATATATATATATATATATATATATATATATATATATATATTGAGGGATGGATTTTTTCTGGGCATGGATCTTGCCCGAAGCATTTATATTGAGGGATGGATTTTCCCTGGACATGGATCTTGTCCGAATCATTGATATTCGGGGATGGATCTTCCCCTAGGTTGGATTGGCCTTATACAATACTGAGTGACTGACTGTCAGTTGATGGATATACGTATATATTTGGGATGGATCTTCCCTGGGCTGGATTGACCATATACAGTACTGAGTGATTGAGTATTTTAGATCGTGAGTACACAGGAGCTTTCACTTAGGTGCATCACATATAGTATGTACATTGGCATGTAGATACAAAGATGTCATATTCCTCATATTGTTCAGAATTAATCTGTTTTATTTGTACTGAAAGCAACTATTGAACTTGAAAACATGCCTACATTTCTGTATTGTTATTTCTATACTGGACTGTACCTGCTGAGCTCGTCACTACTTTCAGCCCAAAGGTTAGTCTTGTTACTTATTGAGTTGGTTGTACTCATACTACACTCTGCACCTCATGTGCAGATCCATGTGCTCCCGGATACGACGGTTGTTAGACTTCTGAATTTATTTTGTGGAGATTATCAAGGTAGCTGCTTGGCGTCCTCAGATTTTGACTCCCTTCCTTTTTAATTATTGTACTGTTCTATATTTTCAGACAGTGATTTTATCAGTCAGACCTTGTATTCATTTAGATGCTCATGTACTCAGTGACACCGGGTTTTGGGAGTGTTTATATATGTATTTGTGAGATTTCTTTTGCTGAATTTAAATTTTATGTTTTCAAACTTAAAATATATGATGATTTTTTGAGATTCTCGGCTTGCCTGGCATTGAAATAGGCGTTATCATGACAGATGAGATTTTGGGTCGTGACACCACGATATATTTTGGAGTCTTACAATAGTAATTGCTTCCTAATAGCTTAGCAAGTCCTGTTATTTTATACTGACATAAACTGAGAATCTTGCTAGTTTGGGTTTAACTTGTTTCCTACTAAAATATGCGATTATCGTATCTAAAAACTTAAGTTGGTAAAGGAACAATCACTTATATTTAAGTAATGATATATTCAACAAATAAAATTATGCGTATTTAACATATCCCCTTATTGCATGACTAATTCTTTCATTAGTCATGTATTTCAAAAAAATAAATAATAATGATTAGCAATGAGACCTGAACCAAAGACATATATCTGTCTACTATAGTAGAGGAGCCGTATCGGTTCAAGGGTGATTAGTTGAAGCATCTTCGCCAAAAAAAATATATTGTGTTTATAGAATAAATTTAATTGTGTGGCAATGTAATTTAAAAGTTTAAACACTTAGAGATAAAATATATTTTTATCTATTTAATTATATATATTTTCAACATCCCTCTCGTGGGGGCCTAACTGTCTTTCGCGAGACTTGATTCACACAACATATTTTGAAGCCACGATAAAATTGTGGGGTCCATCCCATTGGTTGGCAATAGCCTTGTGCCTATTTTGCTTATGAATTTACTTTGGCAGAGAAGTTTGGCGGAAGATTTTACTTGGAGCCAAAGTATGCAAAGATGTGGAGGAGAATTAAAATTCTCCTTAGCATACTTGGAACCCACGGTTATTTTCTCCTACAAAAGCAAGAGCTCTCTCACTTCTTCAAACACACCAAAAAGCAGAGAGAATTAATAGAAGTTAGAGAGAGTAATCTACAGATCGTAGTCTGTGAGATAAATAGTGAGTGCGAGTAATATTATTGTGAGGTATTTAAATAAAGAGTGTTATTTCTTTCGAACTTGTAGTAGTCTCTTGACATTACTAAGTTGTAATATTATAATGGTAATATTGCTCTGTTCGGGTATTGTATTTTATCCCGTTAAAAAATTTGGTATCTTTGTTACTCTCTTGTGTTATTTTATTTAACGTGAATATCATTTCTGGGCGGGATTATTATTATTTTTCCAACAACGTGGTATTAGAGCCATGGAAAATAATGGTCCGTTGTCTTTTCAGTACTCTCGTCTTATAAAAGATCATTATGAGAAATGGTGTCTACATATGAAAGCCATTCTTGGCTCCCAAGATTTGTGTGAAATCGTAGACAGAGGGTATGCAAAACCCGATAATGAGAAAGATCTGCCTCAAAATGAAAAAGATGTAGTCTTGGTAAAGACAAGGAAGACGGATCAACAGGCTCTCACCCTCATCCACCAATGTTTGGATGATGCCATATTTGAGAAGGTGCAGATGCTACCACCTCAAAAGAAGCTTGGGAGATTTTACAAAATTCTCTCCAAGGAGTTGACAAAGTAAGGAAGGTAAAATTTCAAACTCTAAGGGCTAATTTTGAAGTTTTAAAAATGAAAGAATTCGAATGCATTTCGGATTATTGTTCAAAAATGAAGGCTATTGTGAATCAATTAAGAAGATACATGGAGGACATAGAAGATGTCCGTGTGATAGAAACGATCCTTCGCACTTTAACACCTAAATTCAATTTTGTGGTGTGTACTATTGAAGAGTCTAAAGATTTAGACTATATGATGGTGGAGCAATTGGAAGGTTCTTTACAGGCCCGAGAAGAAAATATCAAAAGGAGACAAGAAGTGTCATTGGAGCAACTTCTTAAAACTCAGGCATCCTTAAAGTATTATGGATGTGAAAAGAGCTATTGAGAAAATATACGGAGACGATGTCGTGGCAGTAATGGAAGAGGAAGAAGTAATAGTAACAAGTTCAACTATGAAGTTAAAATCCACCAAACATTCTTTGATCGTGGTCGTGGACAAAGAGGAGGAAGAGGACGTGGCTACTACCAAGAAAATAATGGAGGTATGACAAATAAAACATTGAATGTTATAATTGTCATAAATTTGGCCATTACTCTTGGGAATGTCATAGCAATGTTGAAGATAAAACTAATCTTGTTGAGAACAAGAATGAAGAAGATGAGTTGACATTGCTGTTGGCACTCCAGGAAGAAGATATGGATGATTGTAGCTCGTAGTATTTGGACAATGGAGCAAGTAATCATAAGTATGGATGCAAAGAGAAGTTTGTGGAGATCAATAAGACGGTGAGAGGTAATGTATTCTTTGGAGATACCTTAAATATTCAAATCGAAGGGATAGGTATGATTCTGATCTCCTGTAAAAATGGTGACCACAAGTTAATTCAAGATGTTTATTATGTCCCAAAATTTAAAAAGTAATATTTTGAGTTTGGGCCAACTTCTTGAAAAGGAATATGACATCTACATAAAAAATATGCATCTTTGATTTAGAGATTGAAGTGGAATTCTAATTACTAAAGTGCATATGGTAAAGAAATGATTATTTTCTCTAAATCTTAAGACAATTGATGCAAAGTGTTTGAAGGTTAATGTGAAGGATGAATCATGGTGTTGGCACATACGATTTGGGCACTTGAATTTTGAACCGCACAAATCAATGGGCGAAAAGAACATGGTGCATGGGATACCATCAATCAACCATCCCAATAAATTGTGTGAAGCTTGTTTTCTTGGAAAACATGCAAGGAGGACTTTTTCAAAGGAGTCCTTATCAAGATCAACTAAACCGCTCCAGCTTATTAACATTAATGTGTGTGGACCAATCAATCCATCTTCCTTTGGTAAAAGTAAATACGTTTTGCTTTTTGTTGATGACCTTAGTAAAAAGACTTGGGTTTATTTCTTGAACCAAAAATCTGAAGTTTTTGCTGCTTTTAAAAATTTTAAAGTACTTGTGGAAAAATAAGTGGCTATGAAATAAAAGCTTTAAGGTCCGATAAAAGAGGCGAATTCACTTCAAAAGAATTTAATGACTTTTGTCAGTCTCATGGAATTCGTAGCCCTCTAACGATACCTTATTCACCCCAACAAAATGGAGTTGCATAGAGACAGAATCGAACGATTCTTAATATGGCTAGATGTATGTTGAAAGATAAACGTATGCCCAAGGAATTTTGGGCCGAAACTGTTTCTTGTGCAGTTTATTTGAACCACAGGTCTCCAACAAGAAATGTTAGAGATCAAACCCCTCAAAAAGCATGGAGTGGAAGAAAGCCAAGTGTTAAGCATTTGAGAACCTTTGGGAGTATAGCATATGCTCATTTACCATAGTAAGAGAGGCCGAAGCTTGACGATCAAAGTATCAAGCATCTGTTTGTTAGCTATGATACAAGTTCAAAAAGCTACAAGTTATACAACCCAAGTAGCGGCAAAGTGGTGGTTAGTCGCGATGTTGAATTTGATGAAGAATTAGTATGGAATTGGGAAGCTCGAGAAGAAACTTCATATAATTTTCTTCCATACTATGGTGATGTAGAAGAAATAGAGACCGTGGAACCTGTGCAGGATACAACTCCACCTTTTTCTACAACCAATGTTGCACCTCCTTCTTCCAAAGAAAGTTTAAATGAACAACCGTAAAGGACGAGGAGTATTCAAGAGCTCAATGAGGACACATAAGATGCTACTAATTTTGATTTTTATATTACCTCTTTGTTGACAATGAACCAATGAACTTTGATGAAGATGTTACAAACAAAAGGTGGAGACAAGCCATGGAGGAGGAGATCGAGTCAATAGAGAAAAATAACACTTGGGAGTTAACAACTCTTCCCAAGGGTCATCGGGCAATTAGAGTAAAGGCAAGACATTGACTATGAAGAAGTCTATGTACATGTTGCCCGCATGGAGACGATTCGTTTGCTGATCTCTTTGGCGGCACAAATGAAGCGTGAAAGATCCATCAATAAGAGGTCAAGCCAGCCTTCTTGAATGGCTATCTTGAAGAAGAAGTCTATGTTGAACAACCGCTGGGATTTGTGGTCAAAAACCATGAAGCTAAAGTGTTGCGGTTGAAGAAAGCTTTATATGTATTGAAGCAGGCCCCACAGGCATGGAATAATTGCATCGACAAGTATTTTCAAGACAATGAATTTACTCGTTATCTCCATAAAAATGCTCCTTACCTTAAAGTTCATACTAATGGAGATATCTTGCTTGTTTGTCTCTATGTTCATGATCTTAGTTTTACGGGTAATAACCCAAGTTTTTTTGAAGCTTTTAAGAAAGATATGTCCCGTGAGTTCGAGATGACAGATCGATATAGGGTTCATGTCATACTACTTGGTCCTAGAAGTGAAGCACATGGAGGATGAAATTTTTATCTCTCAAGAAATCTATACAAAAGAGATTTTAAGAAGTTCAATATGCTCGATTGTAACCCCGTGAACACGCCAATGGAGAGTGAGACAGAATTGTCCAAGTTTGATGCAGGAGAAAAAATGGATCCCACATTTTTTAAAAGTCTTGTGGGAAGTTTGAGATACTTGACGTGTACCAGGCCAGATATACTCTTTGTAGTTGGAGTAGTAAGTCTCTTCATAGAAACTCCTAACTCCATTCACTTGAAAGTCACTAGAAGAATTCTTCGTTACCTAAAAGGTACGACTGATTTTGGGCAATTTTACTCTTCTTCTAGTGACTTCAACCTTATGGGATTTTGTGATAGTGATTATGCGGGAGATATTGATGATAGAAAAAGCACAACTGGTTTTATATTTTTCTTCGGTGATTCTGTTATTTCTTGGAGTTCAAAGAAATAATCAATTGTTACTCTCTCGACTTGTGAAGCTAAATATGTAGCAGCAACATCATGTACATATCATGCTATTTGGCTGTGAAGATTATTGAAGGATTTCAATTTACAACAGATTGAAGCTACATAGATTTGTATTGACAACAAATCTGCACAAGCACTCGCAAAGAATCCAGTGTATCATGATCGAATCAAGCATATAGATACAAGGTATCACTTTATCAGAGAATGCATTGCCCAGAAGGAAGTCGAGCTCAAATATGTTAAGTCTCATGATCAAGCTGCGGATATCTTTACAAAGCCTCTCAAGTTTGAAGATTTTTAGAGATTGAGATCAAAACTTGGAATGAAAAAGAAAAAGAAAAATTAAGGGAGAGATTGTGGGGTCCATCCCATTGCTTATGAATTTACTTTGGCAGAGAAGATTGGCGGAAGATTTTACTTGGAGCCAAAGTATGCAAAGATGTGGAGGAGAATTATTCTCATGTAGCACACTTGGAGCCCAAGGTTATTTTCTCCTATAAAAGGAGGAGCTCTCTCACTTCTTCAAACGCACCAAAAAGGAGAGAGAAGTAACAAAAGTTAGAGAAAGTAATCCACAGTTCGTAATCTGTGAGATAAATAGTGAGTGTGAGTAATATTGTTGTGAGTTATTTAAATAAAGAGTGTTATTTCTTTCGAAGTTGTAGTAGTCTCTTGATACTACTAAGTTGTAATATTATAGTGGTAATACTGCTCCGCTCGAATATTGTATTTTACCCCGTTAAAACATTTAATATCTTTGTTACTCTCTTGTGTTATTGTTATTTATCATGTATATTATTTCTGGGCGAGATTATTATTATTTTCCCAACAGCAATTACTAGTTGGAACAAAAGGCTGGGGAAGCGATTCTATGGCTCTTCTTGCTAAGCTTTATATTTGCATGGGGAAACTATTTTATGTGAATGTTTTACTTGATGTATATAAAAGTATATGTGTAACATATATATTGTAATCGCATAAGATGGATGATCGGCATGATGATATATAGAGTTTTTATGATATTTTGAGTAATAAAAGTGGACTTTAATGTCTAAATATCCCTTATTAAAACAAGTGATATAGGAAAAATATAGTTGGAATATCAGCAAATTATGAAAACAAATCCTGCTCTGCGAATATTAATCAAATATTTTCCTTGAATTTTTCTGTTTCCCATTTCAAAATAACCAATTATAGAAATTGATTTCATGAGGCAAATATTCTTTTTCAAAAACATTTTTTATCAAGCTGACCACACTCTATTGGAACTTTGCCCGGGAAAACTCCAGGGACAAAAGCATAAAAAAGGTTTAGCAGATATTAATTCACCAACCGACTAAAGAAGCGAATATTCAGTAAACTACTTGATCATGAATATTGTTATTAAGTGGAGAATGAACTATGAAGATATGCATTATCTCTTATAAAAAATAAAATGCAAACCCTGTCCACCTAGTCAGTTTCTCACCCAAAAAAGACACCTAGTATAGGGATTTCAATTTTGCCTAATGTTTATATTCTTGACGATCACTAATGTTTATATTCAAGGGTTTATTTATAATAAGGTTTTGTGAAGTAGGTGGAGTTTCCTTATACTAGGCTCCTTAATTAATAACCTTTAAAAAATCGTAACAGCAATCAAGTGACCATGTCAGAATATCTGGAGGAGTTAGAATATAATATTTCTTTCGAAATCATGAGGAATTTCTTATCTTTACTGGAAGAAGATGCTATACCATTTAAACATTGTTTATAATAGTAGCATCATATACTCTTCCTATACTGACGCATAAGAGAATTGGTTGAAATCTTGACCATATTCAAAAAATAAAACTGGAATGTACACATTCACACAATCCATTATCCATGCATGCAAAGTCAACTATTTAGAATCATCAATATGCGAAGACTATATCCCGATTCTTTCTTTCTTGAGCCAATAAGTAATTGTTTTAAATATTATTTAGATTATTGTAATAATTAATTAATATGTTTCATTTTATATGATAGATATTGTATACGGTTAAACCGGGCCCATTCGATTTTACTATTTGACCGAGACCGGAAAGTTGCATCGAAAGACGGCCTCGTAACGGAACAGACTAAATCACGAGAATAAGGTACCGAGTTAAGAATCGAGGTACCTTCGAGATCGAGGCTTGTAGCGATCGAAGCCAAATGAGACAAACATCGAGCAAGATCGAAGATAACACAATAACAGAAAGGCGAGATATCCGTGATTGGTCGAGAATCATGGCGTAAATATCGGAACGGATAAAATCGGAAACGATTAATTAGCTAAATCATGGGATTTTCTTCTGTAATTAGAATTATACCATAAGTGGAATTCCTCTACTATATAAATGTCACGACCCAAAATCTCACCACAGGCGTCATGATGGCACCTAGTCTCTAAGACTAGGTAAGCCGATTTCTATTACATTTTGAAGCCATTTTTTTTAATCTAACAGCGGAAATAATTACAATACACAACCTCCTAAGACTGATAGTACTGAGTTACGAACTCTAACTGAATACATGGAATGATCACGAGGAGCGAATATACAATACTGTTTGATTACAAATTAACAGTACAATGAAATGAAAAGACTCCAAGGGACTGTGACGGCCAAGCAGCTCTACCTTGAATCCTTATGATCGCGCTTTAACTCTGCTCAAGTCCATTATCTTCAATACCTGGCTCTGCACAAAAATGTGCAGAAGTGTAGATTGAGCACACCACAGCGGTGCCCAGTAAGTATCAAGACTAACCTCAATGGAGTAGAGACGAGGTACAGTCAAGACACTCACTAGTCCAATAACCTATGCAATATAATATACAAAATAATAGGAAACAAATAATAATAACGGCAGGATAAAACGACCAGTGATATGCACAACAGACAACAAGAACACCATTAATATCACTCAACAATTAACAAACACAATTACACCCAATTAAATCAAGCCCTTCAAATAAATGTCTTTCACATAGTTCTTCTAGATAACTCTCTTTCAAATATAATTCTCTCAAATAATTATTCTTCAAATATAATTCTTTCAATAAATCTTTTCAAATACAATTTCCTCAAATAAATATCTTTCAAAATACAATTCTTTTATATGATACTTTCTAAGTAAAAATCCTTTCAAATAAATATTATGAATATAATTCTTTCAATTAAAAAGTCACCATGTGACACCTCATTTCAAAATCATCAAAATACGGGTCTCAACCCATTTTCATATTTTTCGTAAATACGGGTCTCAGCCCATTTTCATATTTCAACGGCACCTCGTGCCCATAATTAAATCATCATATTTGCCCGGCACCTCGTGCCCTCATTTCATATCACAACTGCACGGACAATTCACGTGCCAAATATCATTATCATTTCATCACAGCACTTCGTGCCCACATTTTATATCACAACTGCACAGACAATTCACATGCCAATATCCCTATTTCATATCACAATTCACGTCACCTAGTGCCCACATTTCATTTTATAAACCGCCTGGCAATAGCCACAGACTCCCAATTTCAACATAAATCAGATTATTATCAATTTACTAACAACAAGACAAGTTGCACAAGGTATAAAAATAAACACAAGAAAATCACAACATCACATGAAAATTGTCAACACCACAACCCCAAATCATCACATATCGTCCCTGACAATAGCTACCCTTATCGCTCCTATTGCCACCCTTATCGCTCCTATAGCCACCCTTATCACTCCTATAGCCACCCTTATCGCTCTGCCCAGACAATATCAATAACCAACAAACACAACAGTGAAATGCCACCCTTATAACCACATAATATCAACGGTGAAATGCCACCCTTATTACCACGTAATATCAACGGTGAAATGCCACCCTTATCTACCCAAAATAACAACTCACACAACACAATAATTTACACGGAAAATTATCACAACAACATAACAAAAAATCAATTCATATCGCAATTTTCCCAATGGCCACAACCAAATTTCAAAGCTACAACCAAGTCAATTAATTTCACAGCAAATAGCCAAATGCTCCACACAATGTGTACAACACCCAAAAACAATCAATAGAGATAGAAATTACTCAACATAAAGCAAAGTCTTCATAAAAGAACAAATTGTCAATAATTATATAAACACCTCTTATTAAACTCATTTAATTAATTATTTGCAGAGTGGAAAATCCAAAATAAAATTAAATTCCAATAATTATCAAGCTAGCAAATTCACGAAATTTCATAAATAATCAAATAACAATCACATCCCATTGTCATATAACAACAGAGTCAACAACAAGGGTTTAGGCACGACAAGTAGATGATTAAATATATGCCAACAATTATCGAATTTACTACACAATATGCTCAAGACCTTAACTCAATAAAATTTGCACATATAAACCAAGTACGTACTCGTCACCTCGCGTACATGGTTTTCAATTACCCAAGTTGCACATAAGACTCGATGCCTAAGAGAAATTTTCCCCACTCGAGGTTAAGCAAGATACTTACCTCTTTGAAGTTATGCCGATATTAAAAAATCACCTTCTTGCTTGAATTGACCTCCGGCCCATTCAAATCTATCTAAATTAATAGTATAACTTCATTAAAATTCATCGAAAATAATTCTGGATAATAATACGTCGACTTAAAAATTTATTCCAAAAAGTCAACAAAAGTCAACGCGGGATTCGCCTCTCGGAACTCGACATAATTTTCATGAAATCCGGACACCCATTCCGATACGAGTTCAACCATACCAATATTTGAATTCCAATAACAAATCGACCTCCAAATCTTAAATTTTTGTTTTTTAAAGATTTTACAAAAATCTTGATTTTTTCTCCATTAAATCTGAATTAAATGATGGATTCAAAGACTTAATCATGAAAATTAATCAAAACTGGATGAGAATCACTTACCCCAAACACCCACGCAAGAATCTCTCCAAATATCGCCTTCTACCGAGCTCCCAATTTGATTTTGAGTTATGAACTCAAACCCCCATTTTTGGGACTTTTAATTCTGCCCAGATACACCATCTTCGTGTTCGCGACCATTCCTTCATGTTCACGAAGTCCAAAATCCAGCTGCCTCAAATCCTTCTTCGCGTTGGCGTGACAAGCGTCGCGTTCTCGAAGGCCAACTACTTCTGCCCCATCATTTCCTCTTCGCGTTCGCGAAGTCCTCGTCGTGTTCGCGATGACGAGCTGACCAACTCCTTCGCGTTCGCGTTCCAAGCTTCGCAGTCGCGACGGCCAAACGACTCCATACCCCTATCTTCCTTTTTCTTCTTCGTGTTCGTGTCGCCTGGGATGCGTTCGCGAAGGCTTGCCCTGCTCCTTCTTCGCGTTCGCGTTCATAGCTCCGCGTTCGCGAAGGACAAATCATCAGCCCCTCAAACTTCTCTTCGCGAACGCGGGACTCCCTTCGCGTTCGCGAAGAAGGAAACCAGACTTCAGCAACATCAGTCCAAACAACTCCAATTTGGTCCGAAACCACTCCGAAACACACCCGAACCCCTCGGGACCCCATCCAATCATACTAACCAGTCCCATAACATAACACAGACTCGCTCGAGGTTTCAAATCACATCAAATTACGCCAAAAATACAAATCGGACCACCAATCAAACTTATGAACTTTAAAAACTTCCAACTTCTAAACCTCGTGCCGAAACCTATCAAACCAACCCGGAATGACGTCACATTTTGCAGACAAGTCCCAAATAACATAACGGAGCTGTTCCAACACTCGGAATCGCATTCCGACCCCGATATCAAAAAGTCAATCCCCCAGTCAAACTTTCCAAAATTTTGAGTTTCGCCATTTCAAGCTTAATTCCACTACGGACCTCCAAATAATTTTCCGGACATGCTCCTAAGTCCTAAATCATCATACGGAGCTAACAGAATCGACAGAACTCCATTCCGGAGTTGTCTTCATATAGTTCTGATTACGATCAAAATCCTAAGACTTAAGCACCCTTTTTAGGAACTAAGTGTCCCAAATCACTCCGAATCATCCGTAATTCAAACTCGACCACACATGCGGGTCATAATACATATTGCGAGGCTGCTCGAAACCTTAAGTCACTGAACGGGGCGTAAATTTTTAAAACGACAAGTCGGATCGTTACAATAAAGGGGGTTTCTAATCATTTGTAAGGGACATTGTTCACAAATATCAAAGCAATATAATTCTCTCTCTCGTTTATACTATTGTTCATCAGCTTGTTATATTTTAATTGTTTTTGCATCAACCAGTCCGAGAGTATCCAAACTCGAGGGCTGAGTTCCTTTCTAACATTGGTTTGCTTTATTTTATAGTCCATTTCTGTTATTAATCCTCATATTTATTAATTGGTATTAAGTGAAATCACATGTCCTTAGAACCACATTATAAGTTTAATTGATATTCAATTTTAAGGGTAAACGGTTTGGCGCCCACCGTGGGGCTAAGAATAATAGTGGTTGCTTAATACTGATTCCGATAACACATACTGCTTTACATATGTTCTCATAAGAATCTTTATTTTCAGGATAAACATGTCAAACTCACAAGCAGCGCCTACACATGGTGACAACGACCTCAGATTTCACGGGAAAAATGCCAATATAGCTGCCCTAGGGATCGAGGTGACTCAGGCTAACCTCGAGGGAGCACCAATTACAATTCCCGTCGATGTCAGTTCATACGTCGCCCTAACTGCAAATTTGGGCGTTGAACCCGAAGGTAGCATACGCATGGAAGTTCGATCAGGTGGTCGAGGTACGCAGGGCAGAGAAGATGGTAGAGTTAGCTTCTAATTGTTATTCAAAATGTTACATGCTCAACAAAGCTATAGCATAACCACAAAATCAGCACCGAACACCAAGTAGGATCAAACCAAAGGTCGTTCACAAGACCAAGCCTGTCCCGGAAAGGACGAATGCCAACGAATCGAGGACTGACCCCGCCATTATGAAAATGCTCGAGGAGCTCACTAAACAGATTGAATCGGGAGAAAAGAAAATCGAGGAAAATGATACGAAAGTAGAGACATACAACTCCTGGGTTGACCAAATACCGGAGACACCGCCGATTCTATAAGATATGGACTCAAAGAAATTCGTACAGAAGCCTTTCCCTCCAAATGCAGCTCCGAAACCCATTCCGAAGAAATTCCGAATGCCAGAAATTCCTAAATACAATGGGACCATCGACCCTAATGAGCATGTAACTTCTTATACATGCGCAATAAAAGGGAATGACTTGGAAGACGATGAGATTGAGTCGGTTCTACTGAAAGAATTTGGAGAAACCTTGTTGAAAGAAGCAATGATATGGTACCACAGTTTGCCGCCTAATTCTATCGTTTCCTTCTCCATACTTGCAGACTCCTTCGTAAAGGCACATGCCGGGGCAATAAAGGTTGTGACTAGGAAGTTGGACCTCTTCAAGGTGAAACAAAAAGACAACGAAATGTTGAGGGAATTCGCATCTCGATTCCAGATGGAATGCATGTAATTACCACCGGTCATAGACGATTGCGTTGTTCAAGCCTTTACTCAAGGTTTAAGCGAACGAAATTCGGTGGCATCACGAAAGCTAAAGCATGATTTAATTGAATATCCAGCGGTAACCTGGGCTAATGTACATAATCGGTACCAGTCAAAGATCAGGGTCGAGGATGATCAATAAGGGACCCCTTCCGGTTCCGTTTATCCAAATAGGCCTGTCGGCAGAATTCAAAGGAATATCGATAGAGAATCCCGACCGAACAGAGATCGATATCAACCATACAACGTAGATCGTAGAAACAGCGGCCCAGGACGCAACCCCATCCAAAATGTTTGAAGGAACGATCGAGAACAGAGCTCTCGTGGGCTCATGAGCAAAAGTGGATTCGATAAACATGCCGATCTCGCAAAAGCACCACGATTAGGTGCTATCACGATGCCTCTGGTGGGATTTTGGGTTGTGACAATAATATTTTCAAAGATTTGATAAATAGATTCATAGCTAAAATAATTTTACACTATCTATGTATTTGTATTTAATTAATTAGTTATAAACAAGATATTTACTTTAATTATCTTTTAGGTTAACAAAATAAGCTACTATAGCCAGTTATTTAATTTGTTATCGCAGCTCACATTAATTTGGTGTTGTAAAGAAACTAACAGATGTTAATGAAACGTTTAACCGGATTCCATATAACTTTACATATTTTTTTTATGACAGTAGTATTTGGACCAGCTTGCACCCATCTCGACTAATTTCATGAATACCTATTACCTCTTATCAGCATAGATATGTTAGGATTTGAACCTAAATCTCAAGATTCTCAACTTGCTTCATTGATCATCAGTGGCGGATATATGTTGATGATTATGGGTGCTCAAGCAACCATAACTTTTGGAGTCATGAACTATTATTTATATAAAAAGCTAGTAATTCTTACAAATATATTACTTGAGCATCCGGCCTTAATACTAATTTTCAGATAAATAATTTTTCTGCATCCAGGACTTAAAAATTCTAGATCCAATCATTAAGCCATACCATTGGGTGCATAGCTTTACATATACCTAATTAACTTAACTAGTTTTACACTACGATACTATGTAAGAAATGAAAAGGCAAAAGAAATTAAAGAGGGGGCCGAAAACAGTTGTACTCCGAGATAGTTGCATTTTTTTTACTTACAATATAATTTTATACAGATAATAGCTAAAGTAATCATAAGATGTCATATTAGTTTCCAAGCTTTGCCACCATTTTTATTGTACTTCTTCAGCCTTCCAAAAAACATGACAATAATCAGAACGAACTTTCCCATATTACTCCATTTTCCAGTAAATCCATATGCTGCATCCTTGCAATGGTCATCTGGTTTTAATTGCTTTGCACAACTATAGCCGGCTGACAACCCAACATTCCCATATGCACTGCAAGATTATCATTATCATTAGATACATGAGTTAGAAACAAAATAAGCATTTTACTCATAATAATCTTATTCTTATATATTCAATAATCTACTGCTTTAAATTGTTGATCCAATTAAAAAGAATATAAGTACATGGTTGATATTCGATAACTTGGGTAACGAATTAAGTTATGAGTAATCCTCCTCATAAAATTGCGGAGTGCCTACATTCAAGAAACCTAGTGCAATTATGGTCCATATATATTAGTTATCTTCTGCTTCGAACAATTTCCACCTGTGAAAAAGAAACCACCTGTGAAAAAGAAAAAGGGGGGAGGGGGGGAATTAATATTCATTTTCTGGTTTTCGATCAATTTCCGATACTTGTATTAGGACCCAATTTTAATATGGATTCGTGCCGAAAAATCTCATATTAGAGGATAAAGCGCTCCTTAACAATGGTAACTTGGGACTCGAACTCGATACTTATGATTAAATATGAAGGACTATTTACCATTTCACCATAACTCTCGGTTGGTGAACGAAAATTGATGTTTAAAAACCTCTAGTGAAAGAAGAAAAAGACAAAAATATCATTAAAATTATGTTTGTTTAATTCCGAAATTAAAATCTAGAGGTTGTACAGAAAGGAAGAAAAATATGTTAGGGATTTACCTGACGACTTCAAAGACAATTTTGAGTACACTGAAGTTGAGGGGATCATTCTTCATTTTGTCTCTCTCTGTAATACAAATAATAACGGTGAAAATGACCAAATAAGAAATCTGTGAGAGTGATATATATCCCATTAAACTGCTCCCTTTTCTCCTCTTCATTGTTTCTGTAGTTTTCAAGCCCTCTTCATAAGTATCAACCGGCAAAAAAGAAGTAGAGGGTGGTAGATACCTGTAGTGACAATTAAATTAAACCAAAGGTAGCGCAATAAAACATCAGTTGTGATATGTAGATTTCTACTTTACAATGACGAGATTGCGTTAAAGATTCATTAAAATTTTCTGTGTATACTGTTAGAACCTTTTTGTTGTTCTCCAGTAATATTTAGCATGGGTTGGTTAATAAAATGTGACCTTTTAGCATCTTCATCTTCTCTTTTCATAGTGGGAGATGAGGGAATTAAATATTTTTAGTAGGAAAAACACAAAATGATCAAATAGTGGATGCTTAGTATATGGAAGTGTATCCTGTATCAAGAACCTTACTGGAGACCACGTATAACACCCCGGAAAATTTGAAAGAGTTCTAAGACCATTGAGAAGATTGGCGGGTGCTAATTATATTAATTCGGGTATAAACATGACTGATAATTTGAATGATATTAATTGATCATGATAATATATGTATGAGGTGAGCACAAGACCATCAATTGAAAATTTTATGATAGGCTAAAGTTTCAAGTGGGTACGCACAAGACCACACTTTAGACGAGTATATCTACATATATATATATATATATATATATATATATATATATATATATATATATATATATATATATATATAGGAGTTATGTGATGTGTCACCTATCAAATTAAATCTCTTCGAGTCTAGTTTCTAACGCTTCAAACCGTTCGTCATTTGGACACTCCTACAAGAAGTTCTCACCAAATTACTATAGGCTGACATAATGCAATTCTGCGGCCAATTTTGCGACCGCAGAAGTAGTTATGCGACCGCAAAATGGTCGCATACTTGTCGAGTGAAGCCCATTTCTGGACATCAGTTTTGCAGTGCATTATGCGACCCACATACCAATTGTGCGGTCCATTATGCGACCGCAGACCTGAATTCAGAGAGTTTATTTTTCTATTTTCATAACCCGGTCCCATTTTGATTAATAGCCTTTGGGGCTTATTTTTGGGTATTTTTCTGAGGATTTTAGATAGAGGTAAGAGCATTTTAGAGAGAGAATGTGTTAGTTCTTCATCTTGAAATGGATTTCTAGAGAGAAAGAGGAGCTCTTCCACCATGGATACACTTCAAGGTAAATTATTTTGGTACAAAGATGATTATATAACATCATTTAGTGATAACACTAACATTATTATAGATCAAATCCATAGAAAATTGGTTGAATCTTCAAGAACACCAAAAAGAGGAAAAGTAAGATTCTTCCACCAAGAGGTAATCCCTTCACTTGAGCTTCAATATATGTCATATTGGAGTATGGGTAGCATGTTTATGAGTTTTATTTGAAGTTGTAATGGGATATTGTATGAACTCTAAAGGAGGTCTTGAAAATGATATTTTGGGCAAAGAAGAATATGAATAGTGATGAATCGATATAAAAGGAATTGTTTTGAGTTTCTAATGATTCCAATAGACTTGATAACTTAATTGATGAAAGAATTGAATAGGGAATCACCATTTGGACAAGATACAACACTAGTTCTTGAAATGTGTATTCTTGAACATAGGGTTTTGTTGGAGAAGATAATGAATAGTGACTTAATGATGTTGGGTAATTAACATAGTATTGTTAATGACTCCAAATGTGTATTAAATGATAAGAATAAAATTGAATAGGCTAATGAGTGAGCCCGTTGGATAATTTGTGATGGTTGAAGGCTTGTTGCCGAATTGTGAAACCTACATAGATATTTATGTATCTTTTCGTATTTATTTTGATGTAGTTGGGATATCTAATGGTAGGTATTGAATTGTAGGTAATATTTGGACATTTTAATCAATTGGAGCATTGTAGTATTTTCGGAGTTTGAAGGTTGAGGTAAGTAACACTTCTAAACTTGGTTCTGAGGGTATGAATCCCTGAATTACATGTTGTATGAATTATTTGGAGATGATGCACACGCTAGGTGACGGGCATGTGAGAGGGCATCGTAGGAATTGTGACTTAATTGATTCCGTGGAGTTGCATAATTAAATAAATGACATTATCCGCACATCCTCCACGTGTTAAAGAAATTGAGCTGAGACTCATATTAAAGATCATGATTTGGCTACGCGCCGATATATTTTGGGACCCCCATGAGTCATATTGTTGTTGAACTATTTGTTTAAATTTATAATTTTGTACTCAGTCACATCTATCACTTGCATATCATATCTCAGTCTCTGTTGTCATTCATTGATACTCCATATCATCAGGTCGGGTTGATTCTTCATGTCATTGAGAGCTTGAGAGACTGGAGATACTGAGTGATAGTTATGTTTATTTATTTATGACTGAGATTCTGAGTGATAGTTATGTTTATTTATTTATGCCTGGATCTGGCTATTATAGCGCTTGGGCTGAAGGAGCCCCTCCGGAGTCTGCACCCCCACAGTGAGCGCAGTTGATACATATATATATATATATATATATATATATATATATATATATATATATATATATATATATATATATATATATATAAAAGTGTGTGGGGGGAGGGGGGAGGGGATGGATCTTCCCTGGGCATGGATCTTGCCATATATATATATATATATATATATATATATATATATATATATATATATATATATATATATATATATATATATATAGTGAGAGAGAGATTTTTCCTGGGCATGAATCTTGCCCGAAGCATTTATATTGAGGGATGAATTTTTTCTGGACATGGATCTTGTCCGAATCATTGATATTCGGGGATGGATCTTCCCCTGGGCTGGATTGGCCTTATACAGTACTGAGTGACTGACTGTCAGTTGATGTATATACATATATATTTGGGATAGATCTTCCCTGGGCTGGACTGACCATATACAGTACTGAGTGATTGAGTATTTTAGATTGTGAGTACACAGAGTTTTACTAGGGTGCATCACATACAGTATGTGCATTGGCATGTAGATACAAAGATGTCATATTCCTCATATTGTTCAAAATTGATCTATTTTATTTGTACTGAGAGTAATTGTTGAACTTGAAAGTATGCCTATATTTCTGTATTGTTATTTCTATACTGGATTGTACCTGTTGAGCTCGTCACTACTTTCAGCCCAAAGGTTAGCCTTGTTACTTATTGAGTTGGTTGTACTCATACTACACTCTGTACCTCGTGTGCAGATCCATGTGCTCCTGGATACGGCGGTTGCTAGACTTCTGAATTTATTTTGTGGAGATTATCAAGGTAGCTGCTTGGCGTCTGCAGACTTTGACTCCCTTCCTTTTTAATTATTGTACTGTTCTATATTTTCAGACAGTGATTTTATCAGTCAAACCTTGTATTCATTTAGATGCTCATGTACTCGGTGACACCGGATTTTGGGAGTGTTTATATATGTATTTGTGAAATTTCTTCTGCTGAATTTAAATTTTATGTTTTCAAACTTAAAATATATGGTGATTTTTTTAGATTGTCGGCTTGCCTGGCATTGAGATAGGCACTATCATGACAGGTGAGATTTTGGGTCGTGATACCATGATATATTTTGGAGTCTTACAATAGTAATTGCTTCCTAATAGCTTAGCAAGTCCTGTTATTTTCTGCTGACATAAACTGAGAATCTTGCTAGTTTGGGTTTAACTTGTTTCCTACTAAAATATATGATTATCGCATCTAAAAACTTAAGTTGGTAAAGGAACAATCACTTATATTTAAGTAATGATATATTCAACAAATAAAATTATGCGTATTCAACATATCCCCTTATTGCATGACTAATTCTTTCATTAGTCATGCATGTCAAAAAAATAAAATAATGATTAACAATGAGACCTGAACCAAAGACATCTATCTGTCTACTATAGTAGAGGAGACGTATCGGTTCAAGGATGATTAGTTGAACCATCTTCGCCAAAAAAAATATATTGTGTTTATAGAATAAATTTTATTGTGTGACAATGTAATTTAAAAGTTTAAACACTTAGAGATAAAACATATTTTTATCTATTTAATTATATATATTTTCAACATCCCTTTCGTGGGGGCCTGACTGTCTTTCGCGAGACTTCTTTCACACAACATATTTTGAAGCCACGATAAAATTGTGGGGTCCATCCCATTGGTTGGCAATAGCCTTATGCCTATTTTGCTTATGAATTTACTTTGGCAGAGAAGTTTGGTGGAAGATTTTACTTGGAGCCAAAGTATGCAAAGATGTGGAGGAGAATTAAAATTCTCCTTAGCACACTTGGAACCCACGGTTATTTTCTCCTACAAAAGCAGGAGCTCTCTCACTTCTTCAAACACACCAAAAAGCAGAGAGAATTAATAGAAGTTAGAGAGAGTAATCTACAGATCGTAGTCTGTGAGATAAATAGTGAGTGCGAGTAATATTGTTGTGAGGTATTTAAATAAAAAGTGTTATTTCTTTCGAAGTTGTAGTAGTCTCTTGACATTACTAAGTTGTAATATTATAATGGTAATATTGCTCTGTTCGGGTATTGTATTTTACCCCGTTAAAAGATTTGGTATCTTTGTTACTCTCTTGTGTTATTTTATTTATCGTGGATATTATTCCTGGGCGGGATTATTAATACTTTTCCAACAACATGGTATTAGAGTCATGGAAAATAATGATCCGTTGCCTTTTCAGTACTCCCGTCTCATAAAAGATGATTATGAGAAATGGTGTCTACGCATGAAAGCCATTCTTGGCTCCCAAGATTTTTGAAAAATCGTAGACAGAGGGTATGCAAAATCCGATAATGAGGAAGTTCTGCCTCAAAATGAAAAAGATGTAGTCTTGGCAAAGACAAGGAAGACGGATCAACAAGATCTCACTTTCATCCACCAATGTTTGGATGATGCCATATTTGAGAAGGTGGCAGATGCTACCACCTCAAAGGAAGCTTGGGAGATTTTACAAAATTATCTCCAAGGAGTTGACAAGGTGAGGAAGGTAAAATTTCAAACTCTAAAGGCTAATTTTGAAGTTTTAAAAATGAAAGAATTCGAATGCATTTCGGATTATTGTTCAAAAATGAAGGCTATTGTGAATCAATTAAGAAGATACGTGGAGGACATAGAAGATGTCCGTGTGGTAGAAATGATCCTTCGCACTTTAACTCCTAAATTCAATTTTGTGGTGTGTACTATTGAAGAGTCTAAAAATTTAGACTATATGATGGTGGAGCAATTGGAAGGTTCTTTACAAGCAAACGAAGAAAATATCAAAAGGAGACAAGAAGTATCATTGGAGAAACTTCTTAAAACTCATGCATCCTTAAAGTATTATGGATGTGAAAAGAGCTATCGGAGAAATGTACGGGGACGATGCCGTGGCAGTAATGGAAGATGAAGAAGTAATAGTAACAAGTTCAACTATGAAGTTAAAATCCACCAAACATTCTTTGATCGTGGTCATGGACAAAAAGGAGGAAGAGGACGTGGCTACCACCAAGAAATTAATGGAGGTATGACAAATAAAATATTGAGTGTTATAATTGTCATAAATTTGGCCATTACTCTTGGGAATGTCATAGCAATGTTGAAGAAAAAACGAATCTTGTTGAGAACAAGAATGAAGAAGATGAGTTGACATTGCTGTTGGCACTCAAGGAAGAAGATAGGTATGATTGTAGCTCGTGGTATTTGGACAATGGAGCAAGTAATCATAAGTATGGATGCAAAGAGAAGTTTGTGGAGATTAATAAAACGGTGAGAGGTAATGTGTCCTTTGTAGATACCTCAAAGATTCAAATCAAAGGGATAGGTACGATTCTGATCTCCTGTAAAAATGGTGACCACAAGTTAATTCATGATATTTATTATGTCCCAAAATTTAAAAAGTAATATTTTGAGTTTGGGCCAACTTCTTGAAAAGGAATATGACATCCACATAAAAAATATGCATCTTTGGTTTAGATATTCAAGTGGAATTCTAATTACTAAAGTGCATATGGTAAAGAATTGATTATTTTCTCTAAATCTTAAGACAATTGATGCAAAGTGTTTGAAGGTTAATGTGAAGGATGAATCATGGTGTTGGCACATGCGATTTGGGGACTTGAATTTTGAACCGCTCAAATCAATGGGAGAAAAGAACATGGTGCATGGGATACCATCAATCAACTATCCCAATAAATTGTGTGAAGCTTGTTTTCTTGGAAAAAATGCAAGGAGGAGTTTTTCAAAGGAGTCCATATCAAGATCAACTAAACCGCTCCAGTTTGTTAACATTGATGTGTGTGGACCAATCAATCCATATTCCTTTGGTAAAATTAGTAAATACTTTTTATTTTTCATTAATGACTTTAGTAGAAAGACTTGGGTTTATTTCTTGAACCAAAAATCTAAAGTTTTTGCTGCTTTTAAAAATTTCAAAGTACTTGTGGAAAAATAAAGTGGCTATGAAATAAAAGTTTTAAGTTCCGATAAAGGAGGCGAATTCACTTCAAAAGAATTTAATGACTTTTATCAGTCTCATGTAATTCGTAGCCCTCTAACGGTACCTTATTCACCCCAACAAAATGGAGTTGCATAGAGACAGAATCGAACGATTCTTAATATGGCTAGATGTATGTAGAAAGATAAAAGTATACCCAAGAAATTTTGGGCCGAAACTGTTTCTTGTGCAATTTATTTGAACAACAGGTCTCCAACAAGAAATGTTAGAGATCAAACCCCTCAAGAAGCATGGAGTGGAAGAAAGCCAAGTGTTAAGCATTTGAGAATCTTTGGGAGCATAGCATATGCTCATGTACCACAGTAAGAGAGGCCGAAGCTTGACGATCAAAGTGTCAAGCATCTGCTTGTTAACTATGATACAAGTTCAAAAGGCTACAAGTTATACAACCCAAGTAGCAGCAAAGTGGTGGTTAGTCGCGATGTTGAATTTGATGAAGAATTAGCATGGGATTGGGAAGCTCAGGAAGAAACTTCATATGATTTTCTTCCATACTTTGGTGATGGAGAAGAAATAGAGACCGTGGAACCTGTGCAGGATACAACTCCACCTCTTTCTCCAACCAATATTGCATCTCCTTCTTCTAAAGAAAGTTTAAATGAACAGCCATAAATGACAAGGAGTATTCAAGAGCTCTATGAGGACACATAAGATATTACTAATTTTGATTTTTTATATTGCCTCTTTGTTGACAATGAACCAATGAACTTTGATGAAGCTGTTACAAACAAAAGGTGGAGACAAGCCATGGAGGAGGAGATCGAGTCAATAGAGAAAAATAACACTTGGGAGTTAACAACTCTTCCCAATGGTCATCGGGCAATTGGAGTAAAATGGGAATACAAGACAAAGAATAATGTTGATGGAGATGTGGAGAGATACAAGACACGACTTGTAGCTAAAGGCTACAAGCAAAGGCAAGGCATTGACTATGAAGAAGTCTATGCACATGTTGCCCGCATGGAGATGATTCGTTTGTTGATCTCTTTGGCGGTACAAATGAAGCGTGAAAGATCCATCAATAAGATGTAAAGCCAGCCTTCTTGAAGAAAAAGTCTATGTTGAACAACCGCTGGGATTTGTGGTCAAAAACCATGAAGCTAAAGTGTTGCGGTTGAAGAAAACTTTATATGTATTGAAGCAGGCCCCACAGGCATGGAATAATTGTATCAACAAGTATTTTCAAGACAATGAGTTTACTCGTTATCTCCATGAATATACTTTTTACCTTAAAGTTCATACTAATGGAGATATCTTGCTTGTTTGTCTCTATATTGATGATCTTAGTTTTACGGGTAATTACCCAAGTTTGTTTGAAACTTTTAAGAAAGATATGTCCCGTGAGTTCGAGATGATGGATCGATGTAGGACTCATGTCATACTACTTGGGCCTAGAAGTGAAGCAGACGGAGGATGAAATTTTTATCTCTCAAGAAATCTATACAAAAGAGATATTTAAGAAGTTCAATATGCTCGATTGCAACCCCGTGAACACGCCAATGGAGAGTGGGACAGAATTGTCCAAGTTTGATGCAGGAGAAAAAATGGATCCCACACTTTTTAAAAGTCTTGTGGGAAGTTTGAGGTACTTGACTTGTACCAGGCCAGATATACTCTTTGTAGTTGGAGTAGTAAGTCTCTTCATGGAAGCTCCTAACTCCACTCACTTGAAAGTCACTAGAAGAATTCTTCGTTACCTAAAAGGTACGACTGGTTTTGGGCAATTTTACTCTTCTTCTAATGACTTCAACCTTATGGAATTTTGTGATAGTGATTATGCGGGAGATATTGATGATAGAAAAAGCACACAACTGGTTTTATGTTTTTCTTCGGTGATTCTGTTATTTCTTGGAGTTCAAAGAAATAATCAATTGTTACTCTCTCGACTTGTGAAGCTGAATATGTAGCAGCAACAACATGTACATGTCATGCTATTTGACTGTGAAGATTATTGAAGGATTTCAATTTACAACAGATTGAAGCTACAGAGATTTGTATTGACAACAAATCTGCACAAGCACTCGCGAAGAATCCAGTGTATCATGATCGAATCAAGCATATAGATACAAGGTATCACTTTATCAGAGAATGTATTGCCCAGAAGGAAGTCGAGCTCAAATATGTTAAGTCTCATGATCAAGCTGCGGATATCTTTAAAAAGCCTCTCAAGTTTGAAGATTTTCAGAGATTGAGATTAAAACTTGGAATGAAAAAGAAAAAGAAAAATTAAGGGAGAGATTGTGGGGTCCATCCCATTGCTTATGAATTTACTTTGGCAGAGAAGATTCGCGGAAGATTTTACTTGGAGCCAAAGTATGCAAAGATGTGGAGGAGAATTATTCTCATGTAGCACACTTGGAGCCCAAGGTTATTTTCTCCTATAAAAGGAGGAGCTCTCTCATTTCTTCAAACGCACCAAAAACCAGAGAGAAGTAATAGAAGTTAGAGAGAGTAATCCACAGTTCGTAGTCTGTGAGATAAATAGTGAGTGTGAGTAATATTGTTGTGAGTTATTTAAATAAAGAGTGATATTTCTTTCGAAGTTGTAATAGTCTCTTGATACTACTAAGTTGTAATATTATAGTGGTAATATTGCTCCGCTCGGATATTGTATTTTACCCGGTTAAAAGATTTGATATCTTTGTTACTCTCTTGTGTTATTATTATTTATCGTGGATATTATTTCTGGGCGAGATTATTATTATTTTCCCAACAGCAATTACTAGTTGGAACAAAAGGCTGGGGAAGCGATTCTATGGCTCTTCTTGCTAAGCTTTATATTTGCATGGGGAAACTATTTTATGTGAATGATTTACTTGATGTATACAAAAGTATATGTGTAACATATATATTGTAATCGCATAAGATGGATGATCGGCATGATGATATATAGAGTTTTTATGATATTTTGAGTAATAAAAGTGGACTTTAATGTCTAAATATCCCTTATTAAAACAAGTGATATAGGAAAAATATAGTTGGAATATCAGCAAATTATGAAAACAAATCCTACTCTCCGAATATTAATCAAATATTTTCCTTGAATTTTTCTTTTTCCCATTTCAAAATAACCAATAATAGAAATTGATTTCATCAGGCAAATATTTTTTTTCAAAAACATTTTTTATCAAGCTGACCACTCTCTATTGGAACTTTACCCGGGAAAACTCCAGGGAAAAAGCATAAAAAAGGTTTAGCAGATATTAATTTACCAACCGACTAAAGAAGCGAATATTCAGTAAACAACTTGATCATGAATATTGTTATTAAGTGGAGAATGAACTATGAAGATATGCATTATCTCTTATAAAAAAAATGCAAACCCTGTCCACCTAGTCAGTTTCTCACCCAAAAAAGACAAATTAATTACTGTATTAACTACCATTGTCGAAATTGCACTCAACCACCAAAGATATATGGTTTATCTTTTATACAATAATAATATGAAAGAAAAATTACATATTAGGCTACTTTAAGATTACTTTCTCCATTTTATTTTATGTGAAATCTATTTGATTAATTATAAAGTTTAAGAATGAACAAAAGAAAGATTTTTTAAATCCATTGTCTTAAATATTTCGTGATATTTGGTAGGCAGTAAATTCATATCGTTAAAGGTAAAATGATAAATTTAAAATTAATGTAGAGGCCTTTCTTGGAATAAACTAAATCAAAAATAATAGCACATAAACTAAAATAGAGGAAGTAATAGATTTAAGTTATATAGTACAATGAAAGCATATATTAAATTTACTGTATCAGCATTAATTAACCGATTGTAACTAGTTGATCTTTCTAGACTAGTTATCAATCACATCTTAGTATAGAGATTTCAATTTTGCTTTTAACTAACGTAATAGGGTAACATTTTGAATATTCTTTTACAACGATAGCCTATACTCTCCCTGTCCATCTTAGTATAGGGATTTCAATTTTGCTTTTAACTAACGTAATAGGGTAACATTTTAAATATTCTTTTACAACGATAGTCTATATTAAATAATTTATTTTTCACCGAAATTTTTTATTATCCTTTAAAATTTTGATTTATTTATTACTGCGACTTATAATACTTTTTATGTAGTTTCCAAATATGTAAATTTTATTTCAAAAAACTTAAAGAATATATGTCTAAATACATGGTGAAGTTAAAATTAAGTAGCTTGAATCTTGTAAAGCAAAAAGTGTCGCATAAATTCGGACAGAGGAAACAGCAACAACAACCCCTATTTCCGATAGATCCTCGGCTCCCTCCCTCCAAGAAATCCCCACCTTGCTCTTGGGGTGACTCGAACTCACGTTGGAAGTGGAGGGTGCTTACCACCAGAGCAACTCACTCTTGTCAATTTTGACCGAGGAAGTATAAGTTAAATCCAAACTCAGTTCTTATCTATGTTGACATGTGCCGACTAGCTAGTAAGCATTATTTACTCAACAATTGCCAGTGTTAATTTAATTTAAATCCCTCTCGACTATAAGTTGATAAAATTCAGCTAAAATTATAGAAAAGAAGCAGAGTGAAAGTAGCAGAAGAAAGAAAATTCAAATTACTTGAATACTTACATCATAAAGACAAACATTATTAAAATGGCTGGAGCGAGGGTTGAAATATCATAGATAGATTCACCAGCATGCCTTGTATTCACAACCTCAAACAACGACCCCACCAATTTCTCATAAGTACTCAATCCAGCAGTTGCTTCAGAATACCACTCCAATGAACAAAAGATTATAAACTGAACAAATATGAATCCCACAACAGTAATTGCAAGAGAAATTGTTTCATAACTTGGAAAGAGTTGGGAACATCCTAATGTTTTTGAGTCCTTCAAAATATGCTTAAACTCTTCCCTCTTTGTGATTTTCCATAGAAACCAAATCACAAGGCGTAAGCAAGGAGGATACAATGTGTTTCCAAGTAGAATTTGAGGGATAAGAATGAGGAGAAGGCCTGAATGTTTCTTGAAAACTATCATGTTTTCATTTGTAGGGACACATCCATAATTTGCAAATGTTGAAGCAGTTGTGAAAAAGGAAAAAGTATGCAAGTTAAGCCCTTTTTCCTTGAGTATTTTTTTTGCACTTGGAATAAAGCTTATGTAGATAGAAACTAAGGAAGAATCTACAAGAACAATAACTAGAGTATAACCAAGAACCACATAACTCAAGAATCTCATACACTTCAACTTGATAAGTGGCTCACTATCATCTATAGAATTTAATATTTCACGTTCTAATTTAATAGTATCTAATTTTTCTTCTCCTAGGTGGTGAGGAGTTACCTTTCCAAGCTCAAGGTGATGAATAGTGTTTGGTATAGAGTTTGAAAAGTCAGAGTCTGTATTAATAAAAGAGTCAACTTTGTTTTGTAAAACTCTGTTCTTTTTTGACCATTTTGGACTTCGTGAGTTGAAGTGTAAGAAAAGAGGTAAAAGTCTCCCCACCAAGAAACATCAATATGGTCAAGAAAATAAGTTGGGCATCTGAGAAAACTTCCATTTCAACAGTGGACATGCTAGAAACTGTGGCAGCAGAAACAGAAGTGAAAAACACATCAAGATTTTGAGGCCTAAATGATGGTAGAGTTCTAGGTTTTGAAACAGTCAAAGCTAAGAAACCTAACAATGAAAGGATTATGAAATACCCTACTTCTATCCAAATTGGCTTTAATTTAAGACTCAGAATCTTAAAGAAAGACAAGAATAAACCATGATGAAAAGAAGATGAAAGAGGCTTCATTTTCATCTTAGTTAATCTTTACTTGGTAATGAAATGTCTTGACGATCGCTAATGTTTATATTCAAGGGTTTATTTATAATAAGGTTTTGTGAAGTAGGTGGAGTTTCCTTGTACTAGGCTCCTTAATTAATAACCTTTAAAAAATCGTAACAGCAATCAAGTGACCATGTCAGAATATCTGGAGGAGTTAGAATATAGTAATATGTTTTTTCGAAATCATGAGGAATTTCTTATCTTAATGGAAGAAGATGCTATACGATTTGAACATTGTTTATAATAGTAGCATCATATACTCTTCCTATACTGACGCATAAGAGAATTGGTTGAAATCTTGACCATATTCAAAAAATAAAAATGGAATGCACACATTCACACAATCCATGCATGCAAAGTCAACTATTTAGAATCATCAATATGCGAAGACTATATCCCGATTCTTTCTTTCCTGAGCCAATAAGTAATTGTTTTACATATTCTTTAGATTATTGTAATAATTAATTAAATATGTTTCATTTTATATGATAGATATAAAACAATCGCAATCACTATAAGCCAAGATCTAGTATAATTAGCTTGTTGGAGTCTCTGAGCCCGCATAATGAATCGATCGAGGCTGAAGGTATATTATAGTAGCTTACTTTACTGGCTACAGGGGCGGAGCTAGAGTGCCCCGTGTTGGTTCGGCCGAACCCAGTAGCTTTGGTTCGAACTATGTATTTGTCTTAAAAAATTTATTGAATATAGTATAAATTATTAATTTGGAACCCAGTAACTTAAAACAATTAGAATCCCCGAATTCATAAACTTGAAATCATGACCCCGCCTCTGACTGACCCCCTCTCTCTATATATATATATATTATGCATACACACACGAATGACTGAACAATAGCATGTGCAAAGTAGATTGTTCATCGTATGAAATAACGTATATCATATCGTTCTTAACCGCATAAGTTCTAATAGTATTATTCGAGTTACATGCAAAAGAAAAAATTAAAATAGTTTAACTAATGAAAATAACATAATACGAATTCCAACATAAATTGAAAAGTAGAAAGAATCTCAAACCCAAACTGAAAACTATGATAACAATTGATATATCAATCTCTCCCAAAGAAGGATAATTAAGAACAAAAGGATATAAAGTTTTAAACAAAAAAGAATTAACCTTCATGAATCCAACTTGAAAATAATTCTGAAGTTCAACCAAAGAATAAGGTTTGCAATTTCACAAAGGTATGTCAAATCCTTTGACAAGAGCTTCAATAATATTTTGAGTTTTAGTGCATGTCCTGGTCTCTAATAGAGATCCGAGAATTTTAGTAGTTTTCGCGTTTGTAAATTCACAATATGAAAAATATGACTTCCATTCTACTAAACATTGAACATTATTTATTTATATTTATCTAGGGAAATCTAGAAAATGAAGAAAAATAACCCAAAATAAAATTTTCCAAGCAGAGTCCAGGCCTAGCCTCCAAATTAATGGTATGGTATCCAGGTCGATGGTCTAGAACTGACATAGCTTTCAAGTTGTTGTTTCACTACTAGAAATCCGATAAAAACCGACCAACGTTGGTCAGTAATGGCCAAAAACCGACCAAAACGCGACCATTTACGTGTGGACGGTATTTTTATGGTCGGAAAGGCATACCGACCAAAGTTGGTTGGAAATTACCGATCAAATTTGGTCGGTCAATTAAATTCAAAAAATAAATATTGCAAAAAAAACCGACCAAAGTTGGTCGGTATTTTAATTGTGTAATAAAAAGATTCACCATCTGGGAATCGAACCGGGGTCTGTACTGTGGCAGGATACTATTCTACCACTAGATCATTGGTACATTTTGTTTTAAGACTGTCTTTTATTTGATTTATACTCTTTAATTGTATTTTCGCACGAAAATAACCGACCAAAGTTGGTCGGTTTTATTAAAAAGTAAAATTACCGACCAAAGTTGGTCGGTTTTTTTAAATGACCGGCCGAATTAACCGACCAATTTTGGTCGGTTTTTTTAATATTAATTTTTATTTATTTTAATTGAAAAACCGACCAAAGTTGGTCGGTTTCTTGAAAAATAAATTTTGCGGGACTCAAAAATAGTTTCCCGCATTTTTGCGCCAAAGAAAACCGACCAAAGTTGGTCGGGTTCGTAAAAATAAATTTAAAAAAATATATTTTGAAAAACCGACCAACTTTGGTCGATTTTTGGTCATTTTTTGACCGACCAAAGTTGGTCGGTCGACCTTGGTCGGTTTTTGCCGAATATATAGTAGTGTTTAGGCTCCTAGGATAATGACCTGACCTTCAGGTCAGTGGTCTGATGTCATGACCCGGAATCCAAACTTTGGGGTCATGATGGCGCCTAACATACACTAACTAGGCAAGTCGGCGTGAAACAAAAAATTAACCGATTTCCAATAGTTGAAAACCAAATATTAACAATGATAATAATATAAGTCAGAAGTAGAGAAAAACAATACCTTATAACGAAATCTAAACATATCCCAGAACCTGGAGTCACGAATACATGAGCATCTAGAGTGCTACAAACAAGGTCTACACAAAATACAACTGTTTTGAAATTCAATAAAATAATAAAGAAAGAAGGGAAGGGGGCTTCAGAGCTGCGGGCGTCGTGCAGCTATACCTCAAGTATCCGACTGCGATTGAATCCGAGTAGAAAGCTACTGAGCGCCGCCAGGATAAATATCAGTATCTGCATAAGAAGTACAAAAGTTTAGTATGAGTACAACCGACTCAATGTACTCTGTAAGAATTGAGCATAACCCCGGTAAGGTAGTGACGAGGATATGACAAGACACCTACATAAATAAACATGTACAAGTGTATATAAAGCAGAAATAATAACAGAGGATGATGATGTACTAAATGGGAGGGGACATGCAAAAAGGGGAAAATATAACAAATACGACATGTATGAAACCACGAAATAACCAAGTAAATAACAAACACCATGAAAATCAGTCAAATCATTGATATGAAAATGGAACGGCATCACCCTTCATGCTTTTACTCTCGTCCTCACCATGTAATAATATGAATATAATGGCACGACATTATCCTTCGTACTTTTACTCTTGTCCTCACCATGTAATAATAATATGAATGAAACTACACGGCATCACCCTTCGTACTTTTACTCTCTTCCTCGACATGTAGTAATGATAATGTAAATGAAGTGGTGCGGTATCACCCTTCGAACTTTTACTCTCTTCCTCATCATGTAATAATGGTAATATGAATTCAAATAATATATAATGAGGAGAATAAATTTAACTTCAAATATGGTGCCATGATATCAAACTTCAACTTTCAAAAATATTCAACAACTTTGAAATAAGCAATAATTACGAAAAGAATAATCAAAGAAGTAATAATCTAACCTAAGCATGGATATCGTAATTATCAAAATAATAAAATACAAAGAAATAATTTCCACCCGCATGCTTTAACCCAATGACAACACATAAGTACTCGTCACCACATATATAAGTTATCCCCACATATAACCCATGTAGCAAATAGACCAACTAGTCCTAATCCGTCAAGTCAAAGTTAATCATAACACTTACCTCACTCCGCAACCAAATCAATATTCAACCGTCACTTTTCCTCCAGAATAAGCCTCCAAATCAATCAAATCTAACCAAATATAGTTCAAATAATTCAAAATAAATTTTAGAAACTACCCACGAATGAAAAAGAATCAATCTTTAATATTTATTGAAAAAATCAACAAAATTCAACCCCGGGTTCGCTTGTCAAAACCTGAGATTCGGACCAAAACCCGATTACCTATTCAACCCCGGTTATGTAATTAGTTTAAAATACAACCTCAATTTGAGGTCTTGTAACGACCTAGCCGGTCATTTTGAGAGTTGTAGTCCTGTTTCTCTATTTACTGCTCATTTTATGCTTATTAGTTATTATATGACTTGCCGGGGTAGTTGGTTTGGTACCGAGAATGTTTCAGAATGAGTTGAAGCACTTAGTCTCAAGGTTTGAAAGCTTAAGTTCAAAAGGGTAACCAGATGTAAATTATGTGTAAATGGCACCAGAATGGAGTTTTGATGGTTATGATAGCTTCGTTGGGTGATTTTGGACATAGGAGTATGTCCGGATAGTGATTTGGAGGTCCGTAGTTGAATTAGGGTTGAAATGGCAAAAGTTGGAAAATTAGTGTCTTTGGAAGTTTAAAAGTTTGACCGAGAGTTGAATATGTGGTTATCGGGCTTGGATTGTGGTTCAGGGAGTTGGAGTAGGTCTGTTGTGTCATTTATGACTTGTGTGCAAAATTTGAGGTCAATCAGACATGATTTTATAGGTTTCGGTATCGATAGTAGAAGTTGGAATTCCTTAGTTTTCATTAGGCTTGAACTAGGGTGTGATTCATATTTGAAGTTGTTTGACATGATTTGAGGGCTCGACTAAGTTCATATCGTATTTTAGGACTTGTTTTTTTGGTTGAGGTCTCGGGTGCCTCGGGTTGAGTTCGGATAGTTATCAGATTGAAAATGAGACTTAGAGCATTGCTGAAGCTGGGAGTCTTCTGGTGTGATCGCACCTGTGAGGGGATTGGCCGCAGGTGTGAATCCGCTGGTGCGAAGAGGGAACATCATAAGCGTCCTGGAGAGGAGTGTGCAGTGGTCCCAGGTGTGAGGGAATTTCCATACTTGCGAGGTCCTAGATGCGGAGTAAGAAGCGCAGCAGCGGGCTCAGAGAGGAAGATGTGGAGCGTAGATGCGGAGGGAGTTCTGCAGATGCGGACTTGCACCTGCGCGTGTGGGATCGCAGAAGCGAAGGCCGAGATCCCAGTCTTGGTCGCAGAAGTGGAGAAATGTCCACACCTACGGGACCGCAGATACGGTTAAACGGGTCGCATGTGCGAAAGCACTGGTAGTGTTATATCCGCAGGGTTTCGTGATTTTTCTCATTTTTAGACTTTCTAAACTCGGATTGGGGCGATGTTTAAGAGGTATTTCTTGAGGTAAATCAATTGTGATGGTTTTTATTCAATAATTTTGATTCCTCATTGAATTTTCCACCTAGTTTGTGTGTTTTTGAGGTGTAATTTTGGGAGTTGAGGCTCGGTATTTAGAGAGTTTAATTTGGGGATTTGAGTGACGATTCGGGGTTGGATTTTGGTAACTTTAGTATGGTTGGACTCATGGTTGAATGAGCTTATGGATTTTGTGACTTTTATTGGATTCCGATATGTGGACCTAGGGGTCGACTTTGAGTTGACTTTTTGATTTTTGATTAAAAATTTAGTATTTTCTTATGGAATTGATTCCTATACCTTGAGTTGATCGTATAAAATTGATTATGGCTAGATTCTAGGAATTTAGAGGTCATTTCGCGAGGTAAAGGCTTGTTGGAGTAGAATTTTGCACAGTTTGAGGTATGTAATACTTCTAAACTTGGGTCTAAGGGTATGAAACCCCGAATTACGTGTTATGTGATTGGTGTTGAGGTGACGCACATGCTAGGTGGCGAGCGTGTGGGATTGCACTGTAAGAATTATGACTTGGTCGATTACATGGAACTATATAGTTGAATAATCTTGTTGTTACTAGTATTTTCACCATGTGTTAGAGCAATTGAGCTACCAGTCATGTTAGAAATCCTACTTAGGCTACGTGTTGGTATTGTTGGGACCCACAGAGGTCGTGTTACTTGTTGAACTATTTGCTTAACTTTCCATTTTATACTCAGTTGCAGATATTATTTGCATATCATAGCTCAATCTATGTTATTCTTTATTGATACATAATATCATCATTGTTTGGGCTGATTATCATGATTCTTGTGAGCCCGATAAACTGGAGTGATTAATGATTGAGTGCGTCTGAGGGTCTATTATGAGTGATATTCATGGATCGGGCTGCACGCCGCAACAAGATTATTTGATTCATGCTAGGATGTGGCTTATTATAGCGATTGGGCTGGATCAGCCCCTTTAGAGTCGACACATCCACAATGAGCGTAGTTTCTAGCAATTTATTTACATTTGGGTTGGATCTGCCTTGGTTTTTGTTTGCATTATGCTGGATCAACCCTGGGCTAGATTTTCTCCATTCTATGTTGAATTTTATTGCAAAACCTGAAAGCATGTCTAATTTCTCGTACCATTACTTGTAGATTATTTATTTCTGAGATGTCACTGTCATAGCTATAACATTCCAATTGATAGAATATAAGGGTCCACCAAACTCTATAGAGAACCAGGTTCTCTATCAGTTCCACAACACACACACACACACTTCAGTAAATAGATAACAGGAGGAATTTTACGTGGAAAATTCCAGGCTCAACTGGATTAAAAACCACGACCTACCCTTGTAGGATTTCAACTTCACTACTGAGAAACTTTTAGATTACAAACTATGCAACCTAGGAATTAACCTCTTAATCCCTCACTAACTTGTAATACTCTATTACAAGCCACTTTGTAATAACTCTATTACAAAGACTTTACAACTCGACTAACTATAGCTAAGACTCAAACACAAAGGTTTAAGATTTACACAGAGTTTCCTACAGAATACTTCGGAACAAGCTAAGTAAGAAATACAATTTAAGAACTATTACAAAGTTACAACTCAACTAAGGACATACAATGACTGGTTGTGGGGAACTGGTCTGTAGTAGTGATGTTCTTTGTTCTTGATGCACTTGAGAGTTTATTGCTTGATGATCAATGACCATGTGAGAGCTTCAATGATTTCTCTAAGTGAACAAGTGATTTGTTTTACCTTCCTTGATGTTAATAATGTATTTGTGACATCACTAAGATGATGTAAGAAAGTTAGGTAAAAGACACTCCCCATAAAGTTGACTGTTGCACCGTTTCTGCACTGTAGCGTGTGCAGGCAGAAACTTTACAGCCAGGAAAGTTGACTTATACTATTTTCTCGGGAAACGATAGTTATCTGTTCCCTCTGTTGTTCCTCTGACTCTGAAGAGTTGAAGCATATTCCAAGCTGGAACCTTTCGATCTTAAGGTCTTGAGGATATGTAATTGGTTCCTTATCTGGTTCTTGATAGTAAGTTTGTTAGATCATCATAATATAAAGCAAGGTAGTTGTAACCTATCAATTTCTTCCATTTTGATGATGACAAACTTATAATTGAAGATCCCAAAGAAAATGCACAGAACCAGACCGTGAACCAGAAAAAGCCTTAAGTTTCCCCTTAATCTATATTCCCCCTTAATCAGTGCTCATGAATCAATTATGCACCATTAATCATCAATTATGCACCATTAATCTTCCCTTTTTAGCATCATAAAAAGAAGAGCAACAAGTATATAGCAAAAAGAAGTCTAGCTCGAGTTAACTCATGCTACTTGTGTGCACACAACATGACTAAAAACAGAGCATAAAGGCAAGGCGTAGTTAGCAAAAAGGGAAAAGCTTTCATTATCATTAATTTGGATTTTTCAATTGGAGCAGAGTCAATGTTACTACCACCATCCACAGTTTTTCAGCAACCATTGGTCTACGCCTAGTCAAACTAGGAATCGGCATATCATCAGAATCCTCTTCACCAACACCTTTTTCTTCTCTGGACACAGATATTTCCTCAGGCATCACCACACACAAAGGCTCAGCATCAAAATGAGGACAGAGAGCAGGGTCAACACTGACCTAGGGCTCTTGAGAGGACCCCTGAGTTAGATCCTCTTGGGAGGAATTAGGTCCCTCATTTGGTACCCCAGTAGTATTGTCCTGTGCCGATTGTTCAACATGCACAAGCTCTCTATCCTATTTCACAGTCTTAGACTCTTCCCCCTGAGTCCCAAAACCATCATCACCTCCTTCTATAACAACCCATACATGAGCTATGGATTACATGTTCTCTATTTCCACTTTTTCTTGTACATCCATGGAAAACTCAGTAGAGAAAGGAGTGTTACCTGTGGACATAAGATCAGGAGCAGTCTTTGTTGAGTCAAACTTCTCAGAACTATCAGTTGGATCTACCTTTGACCCTTTTTTCATAGGCGAGCTTGAAATTGCCTGATTTTCATCTTTGTCAACAGTACTCCCCTTTTTCCGGCGAGGTAGGAGAAGGGCTCTGGGCTACAAATCTTTTGGGAGTCGAGATTTTCTGACTCCTATGAGAACCAGAGCTCGAGTGGGTAGGAGAGGAGACGAAATGTTGGGGTGACTCTGTCCTAGGTTTTGGTTTGCAGTGGTGTGGGGTGATGAGTCTAATATGGGTGTGTCAACAGGTGAGGACTCAATGGGGATGTCACTTGGAACACTCAAGGTTGTTTGATTTTCAGCCATGGTGAGAAGAAGAGAAGGGATTTGGCAGTTTGAACAGAGGCATAAGAATGGGTTTTCAAGTTTGATGGGAGGAGTTGTGACAGTAATAGATGAAATTATGATGGATGAGGGACCGGTTAAGAAAGGGCGACAATTTTGGGAGTCGGGTCGATAATTAATGGGTGAGACGTTTGGGTTCACAAGACGCACGGAAAAGAAACTGACGCGCTGATGATGTGGCACTTGTTTTAACCGTTCAAAATTGTGCATAAGAGAACATAGAAACTACTAACTTGTGTCAGGGGTACCGGGTTCCGTGACTAATCTAGCATCTATAAGCTTAGCCCTTTTTACCAGTGCATACTGCATCAACTACCTATTTGCTCCGTAATCATCATGCGTGTCTACCTGTAATGGTATAGAGATGAGTTAGACTTTGCCAGAAAACACTTTTAGCTAATTTTACCTGAACATGTCTTTCATAGCCAATCATCGAGGGACAAGGTTCTCAGCTGGGCTTTATCAATCCCAGTGCCAGAAGATTTTCTTCAAAATGTTCTCTACTCAAGGCCTTGGTAAATATGTCTGCAATCTTATCTTTTGTGCTAAAGAATTTCATGCAAATGAGCCCCTTTTCAACATTGTCTCCGAGGAAGTGATGACGCACGTTAATGTTCTTGGTTCTCTTATGTTAGACTGGATTGCATAGGAGAGGCACACAATCTGAGAACACTCCAAAGTCTTCCAGCTGCTGCTTGATCCACAATGATTGAGCACAGCAAGAAGTAGCTGCTACCTATTACACTTCCGCAGTTGATAGTTCCACTGAGTTTTGCTTCCTTGTACCCCACGAGATTAGGCAAGAACCCAGGAAATGTGCCATTCCATACGTGCTTTTCCTGTCCACCAGATATCCTGCATAATCAGCGTCAGCATACCCAATAAGATCAAAGTTATCACATGAGGGATAGTAGAGAACCAGGTCATGGGTCCCTTTGAGATATCTCAATATTCTCTTGGAGGCCTTCAGATGAGATTCTTTTAGATTGGATTGAAACAGTGCACAAAGGCCCACGCTGAACACAATGTCTGGTCTGCTTGAAGTAAGATACAAGAGTGACCCTATGATCCCTCTATACATGGTCTGATTTACAGGGTAACCAGGTTCATCCATGTCTAGACGGGTAGCTGTGGCAATAGGGGTGTCGATGACTTTTGATGCTTCGATGTCAAACCTTTTCAGCAATTCCTTGTTGTACTTCTGCTGACTTATCAATGTTCTCTTCTGAGATTGATTCATTTGATGTCCTAAAAAGAAATTTAGTTCGCCCATCATACTCATCTCAAACTCACTCCCTATGATTTTTGCAAATTATTCACAAAGAGAGTCAGATGTGGCTTCAAATATGATATCATCAACATATACCTGAACAATGAGCAAGTTCCTCCCTCGTTTCTTCAGAAAAAGAGTGTTGTCAATTTTTTCTCTTGTATATCCATTTTCTAGAAGGAATTTTGACAACCTTTCATACCAAGCCCGGGGAGCTTGCTTTAGCCCGTACAATGCCTTGTCGAGTTTGAACACATGCTCAGGATGCTCGTGACTCTCAAAACCAGGAGGCTGCTTGACATAGACTTCTTCTTTCAGATAGCCATTTAGAAATGCACTTTTGACATCCATCTGGAATAGTGTGAACTCCATATGAGATGCGAAGGCAATAAAAATTCTAATGGCTTCCATTCGAGCAACTGGAGCAAACGTTTCATCATAATCGATCCCTTCTTCCTGATTGTAGCCTTGAACTACAAGCCTTGCCTTGTTTCTTGTCGTATTTCCAAAATCATCAAGTTTGTTCCTGAATACCCACCTGGTTCCTATAATAGTTCGATCTGCAGGTGATAAGTAGGGATTTTAGACTATAAATTGCTCTCTTTTACTTGTGTTTTGCGCCAAAAATGCATGAAGGTATTCTCGGAAACTAACTTAATATGCTTGCTTGCAGAGATTATTCAAAATGAGCCAAAGGAGCCATAATCAACTCATAAAGGAGTCAAAACTTGAACAAAAACCAAAATTGGGCCAAGAGGTGTGGAAAGCGGACTGCGACAAATAAGTGCGGCCGCGAAAGTATCAATGCGGACGCGGCCTTTATTTCGCGGTCCGGGATATGAAGAATCAGAAAGATGATTTTTTGGGCACAAACATGAACGCAGACCGCGACAAGAAGATGTGGCCGCGAAAGTACCAGCGCGACCGCGATGGGAATTTTGCGGACCGCGGTTGCTATGGTTCAAAGAGTGCATAATTCAAGCAAAAATGAGAAGGGCGGTCCGTGTCAAAATTGCGCGTCCGCAGAAGTCTCTCACGCGGACGCGGTAGAAATTATGAGGTTCGCGAAACAAGATTCAAACCAGATCTAGATGCAAAGAAACGAGGATCGTGATCAGAATTATGCGGCCGCAAAAGCAAGTTTGTGGCCGCGGTCAGAATTACGCGGCCGCAAAACTTTGGCAGGGGTATTTTTGTCCGAAATTTTAGCTTAGTATAAATAGATCTTTTTCTCAATTTTAAGTTATGTTATGGTTTTACTGAGTACGTGAGACAGCTAGGTTTACCCTTTTGGACAATTTTGTACAAGATTTACTTTATAACATTAGATTTTCATCTTTTAATTTAGTATTATGGATTATATCTTCTCCTTATCTTTGATTTCTGCTATTATTATGAGTGGCTAGACTCATTGCTAGGGTTGTGACTCAACCCTAGTGTGGGTATTTAATGGGTCTTGAATTTTAGGGCTTGAATGTCTATGGGTTAGTAATATTTAGCTTAGTTCTTGCTAGAATTATAGAATTAGTGGTTGCAAACACTGATTCATGCCTTTATGATTTGGTCACTTCTTGAGAAAGAGGGATTAAGTCTGGGAAAACTAGGCCAACAAGGAATTGGGGTGAACTCAAGAAATTGATAGCTCCAATGAAAGGGTTAAACCTAGAGATAGTAATACCTGACTTGAGCTAATATCACATGACTTGCATGAATACCCAGTTGGACTTGCAAAAGCCAAATTGGGCAAAATCACTCAAACTATCGAGAGATATGGAGTGAGTACTTGGGTGTGATGGCTATATTACGATCCCAAATTAATTAAGCTTGCCCTAGATTCTTACTACTCGTTAGATGTCCACCTAGGCGGAAGTAACTACCCTAGTCCTTTTAAACACTTGAAAACCAACATAAAAAATATTGTACTTAGCTTTAATAATTGCATACAATAGAATAGAATTAGAAGTAGAATCAAAACCAAACTGTGTGGAAGCGCAATTAGGAACAACACACACATCTAGATTTAGATAAATACCTAATTCCAAATCAATTAACTCCCTATGGAAATCGATCCCGACCTTGTTGGATAAAACTGCATCGACCATCCTCGCTACTCAATAGTGGTGTAGGTTTGGACCCGATCAGCAGGTCGAAGAACCAGGTGCCTTACCTTGTTTCTTTCAAATTGATGTAGCTCCTCTTGCATGGTTGTGATCCAGTCTGCATCTTTCAATGCTTCTTTGATATTTTTGGGCTCTATTTGAGAAAGAAAGGCTGAAAAGGCAAGTGAATTTCTGGCTTTTGATCTGGTTTGAACACCTGAGTCAAGAGGGGTGATTATGTTGTCAAGAGGATGTGAGATTTTGTGCTTCCAGTTTGGTACCTGAATCTCATTTGTAGAGGACCCAGGTGTATCTGACTGAGGTTCTTGGCCGCGTCTTACTTCAACAAGTGGAGTACCTTGGACTACATCAGCAACTCTATTTTCAGCTTCAGTTATTGTGATCACGGAACCAGGTTCCTCTCCAATGGATGAAGATATATTTGCATAATCTTTACTGGATTCCTTGACATGACTCATCATGTCTGCCTTTCCATTTTCCATGTCAATAACTTCACCTAGAACAAATAAAGGTTCTCCATCTTGGTCAACACATCTGTCCTTCTCACAGGAGAGGTGATATTTATCAAAGATCACATGTATACTCTCTTCAACACATTGAGTCCTTTTGTTGTATACTTTGTAAGATTTGCTTTGGGATAAGTATCCCAGAAAGATTCCTTCATCACTTTTCGCCTCGAATTTTCCAAGAGCTTCCTTTCTAGTGTTGAGGATAAAACATTTACACCCAAAAGTCCTTAGATGTGTCAGTTTGGGCTTCCTTCCATTCAGCAGTTCATATGGAGTCTTGTTCAGAAGGGACGTGATCATACACATGTTCACCAAGTAGCAAGCAGTATTGACAGCTTCAGCCAAAAACTTTTTTGCGATCCCACTGTCAACCAACATTGTCCTTGCCATGTCTTCAAAGTTCTATTTTTCCTCTCCATAACACCATTTTGTTGAGGTGTTCTTGGAGCCGAAAATGGTGAGTGATACTATTTTAAGTACAGAACTCAATAAATTTCGCATTGTCAAACTCTGTCCCATGATCAAACCTGATGCAAACTACATTATTACCCATCTTCACTTGAATCCTTTTGACGAAAGCAACAAACACTTCAAAAGTTTCATCCTTAGTTCTGAGAAATAGAATCTAGGTGAATCTGGAGTAATCATCAACTATAACGAAGATATATTTCTTTCCTCCCCTGCTTTCCACCCTCATGGGTCCACATAGATCCATGTGAAGAAGATCAAGTGGCCTTGAGGTACTGACTTCCTTTTTGGGCTTGAATGAGGATCTGACTTGCTTGCCTTTTACATATACATCACATACTTTGTGGTCCTTGAAACTTGACTTGGGCAGATTTCGAACCAGGTCCTTCCTGACCAATTTATTCAGTAGCGTGAAGCTTGCATGACCCAACCTCCTATGCCATAATTCAACATCATCATCAATAGCACTTAGACAATTGAGATCACCATTTTGCAGAGACTCAAAATCAGCCACATAGATATTTTTGTATCTTTTTGCTACTAGCACCACCTCACCAGTCACTATGTTTGTGACTGTACATACTTTTGACACAAATTCCACCTTGTTTCCCTTGTCACAGATATGGGAAACACTTAGCAAACTGTACTTCAACCCGTTCACATAGTACACATTTTTGATTGAGTGTGAGAGAGACTTCCCAATCTTTCCAACTCCCACAATGTATCCTTTCTTGCCATTTCCAAAGGATACACTCCCTCCTTGCAGGGCTTTAAGTGAAAGGAAATCATTTGTACTTCTAGTCATGTGCTTTGAGCAGCCACTATCCATGTACCATTGTAGGATGCTTCCTTTCACTGTTCCCTTCACAAGAAAATCAAGAGTTAGACCTAGGAAGCCAAACGTGTTTGGGTCCCTTGTAATGAGGAAAGGGGTGAATGAGGCATCATGCATTTTTTTTATATAAGGGACCGGGTTCTCTGCCAGTAGTTACTTATTCAGCGAAAACTTTATTTTTCAGTTGTGATTGAAATCTGGCCTTACAATTTTCTTTAAAGTGCCCAGTGTTGCCACAGTGAATGCAAAACCAATTATCATGTACAGTAACATACTTGCTATGAAGGTTGGAGGGAATCGTTTCCTTTTGGAACCCAATCGCCTGCCTGCTTCCCCCATTGTTGGTGTACATGGCAGTGATAGCATCAGAGGACCAGGTCCACTTGAGTAATTTTTCAAGATCACTCTTCACTCTTCCTAGTTCTTTATGAAGTTGTTTGTTTTTCTCAAGCTCAGCACACAGACTAGACTTTACTGAATTTAACTCACTTTCAAGCTTAATGTGTGCCTCGCTTGCAACTTCCTTTCCCTTTTGAGAATTTTCAGGCCTACTCTCTATTTTAGGTTCTCCAATTGTCTCCTTAAATCCACTACCACCACTAATAGGTCATCTCTCTCATGCTCAATGTTAGTAACTCTCTCAGCTAAGACTTCTTTTTCCTTTCTTACACACTCAAAGGTCTTTTTTAGGTCTACCACAACGACCATTAGATCATCTCTTTCATGTTCTATATTTGCAATCTTTTCATCTAAGGTATCCTTATCTTTCTTCAGGTTCTCAATTATTTCCTTTAAATCAACAACAATGATTACTAAGTCATCTCTAGTTTGTTCTGCTTCTTCTAACTCCATAGTTAAAGCATCTTTATCATTTATAAAACTGTGATAAGCATCAATTAACACTTTTTCCAAAGCCATGATTTTTTTAGGGAATAAGATTTCTGATTTCTCTGAACATCCAGAAAATTTACCTCATCATCGTCGTCATCTTCATCATCATCAGACTGAGCCATCAAGGAAAAGATTCATTCATACTCAGCTGCTTCACTTTCCACTACCATCATTGACCTATCACCATGATCATTTTCTTTTTCAGATTCTCTGGAGGAGTCTCCCCATGTAGCGAGAGCTTGCTTTACAATATTGTTAGCGGGATTCTTTCTCTTGAAGCATTTATCAGGAACTGGGTTTCTCTTGGCTGCTTTGTCAATGTTGTTTTTGTACTGATCTTGCTTTAAGAGAAGGCATTCCTTGATGAAGTGTCCTGGCTTGCCACATTTATGACAGAGGTCATAATGTTTTGGCTTGCTAGAGTTTCCCCTTTTTGGAATGCCTCCATTCCTGCGAACCATCTTCTGAAATCTTCTTGTCAAGTAAGCAATATCACCATCCTCACTACTTGAATCATTGCTGTCTGTCTTGAGGACCAGGTTCTTCTTCCTTTTGGGTTCTCTTCTTTCATTGTCCTTCTTCTTCTTCTTCTTCTTCTTCATTTCATATGTTATTAGATTGCCAACAAGTTCATCTATGGTCAGTGTCTGCAAGTCCTTCGCCTCTGTAATGGCGCTCACTTTGATTTCCCAAGAACTGGGTAGAACACTAAGGATTTTCCTGACAAACTTGTTTCTTGGAATAGTTTCACCAAGCGAGTGAAGCTCATTAATGATGAAGGTGAAGCGAGTATGCATATCTTGGATGGATTCATCATCTATCATCCTGAAAAGCTCGTATTCAGTTGTGAGCATGTCGATCTTGGATTGCTTAACCTTTGTTATTCCTTCGTGAGCTGTCTGAAAAGCCTCCCAGATTTCTTTTACTGATTGGCATGCTGATATCCTGTTATATTCATCAGGACCAATGCCATAAGCAAGAATTGTATTTGCACGAAAGTTCTTTTCTATGGCCTTTCAATCAGCGTCATTGAATTCCTTCCTCTTCTTGGGAATGTAAACAGCTGGGTTGCCAAGATTCTTGATGGGAACAAAGGGTTCATCACATATGACATCCCCTAGCTCAGAATCTTCAGCCATGATGAAGTCGTGCATCCTAGTTTTCCACCAGCCGTAATACTGTCCATTAAACCTAAGTGGTCTGTAAGTAGACTGACCTTCTTCGAAGTTTGGAGGAGCAGCCATGAGGATCCTTTCTAGGTGTTAACCTGATAGAAAGAACCTGCACTGATACCAATTGATAGAATATTAGGGTCCACTAAACTCTATAGAGAACCAGGTTCTCTATCAGTTCCACTAGAACACACGCACACTGCAGTAAATAACAAGAGGAATTTTACGTGGAAATTTCCCAACTCAACGAGATTAAAAACCACGACCTACCCTTGTAGGATTTCAACTTCACTATTGAGCAACTTTAAGATTACAACCTATTCAACCTAGGAATTAACCTCTTAATTCCTCACTAACTTGCAATACTCTATTACGAGCCACTTTGTAATAACTCTATTACAAAGACTTTACAACTTGACTAACTATAGCCAAGACTCAAACACAAAGGTTTAAGGTTTACAAAGAGTTTCCTACAGAATACTTCTAAACAAGCTAAGTAATAAATACAATTTAAGAACTATTACAAAGTTACAACTCAACTAAGTATATACAATGACTTGCTGTGGGGAACTGGTCCGTAGTAGTGTTGTTCTTTGTTTTTGATGCACTTGAGAGTTGATTGCTTGATGATCAATGACCGTGTGAGAGCTTTAATGATTTCTCTAAGTGAACAAGTGATTTGCTTTACCTTCCTTGATGTTAATAATTCATTTGTGACATCACTAAGATGATGTAAGCAAGGTAGGTAAAAGACACTCCTCATAAAGTTAATTGTTGCACTGTTTCTGCACTGTAGCGTATGCAGGCAGCAACTTTACAGCTGGGGCATTTGACTTGTACTGTTTCCTCGGGAAACGATAGTTATCTGTTCCCTCTGTTGTTCCTCTGACTCTGAAGAGTTGAAGCATATTCCAAGCTAGAATCTTTCGATCTTAAGGTCTTGAGAATATTTACCTGGTTCCTTATCTGGTTCTTGACAGTAAGTTTGTTAGATCATCAAAATATAAAGCAAGGTAGTTGTAACCTATCAGTACTGTTAATGGTATAAGTGGATTGTAATACTTGAACCCGTCACTACTTTCAGTCCAAAGGTTAGATTTATTACTTATTGAGTTGGTTTTACTCATGCTATACCATGTACCTCGTTTGCAGATCCAGGTGTTTTCGATCACGGCGGTTGCTCATTCACAGAGATTAGACATTCGAAGCTCATCGAGGTAGCTGCTTTGGGCGTCTGCAATACTTGACTCTCCTCCCCTATGCTTTAGTTTATTTATTTGGTTCTACTTTCTAGAAAGTGTATCAGACTATGTCATTATGTAGATGCTCATGTACTCAGTAACACCCCGATTTTGGGAAAACTTATATGTTAAGTTATGATATCCTATTCTGTTTTATGAAATTTTTATTTATTTAAACTGTTTTAGTTTATTTCAAAGTTGAATGTGTTGGAAATATCTGATTAGTCGGCGTGTCTAGTACCATGATAGGCGCCATCACGACATGTCCAAATCTCAATTTCTCAAAATTCCCAATTGCTACTTAAATCCCTAATTTCTACCATAAAAAACTATAGATTAAAGGTTAAAATCAATGGGTGTTTATGAAAATGTAAGGAAACAAGTTAAAATCTACTAACTTATGAACTATGAGGTATGGATGAAAAACCTCTTCAAAATCGCCTCTAAGCCGATCTAAAACTTGAAAATGGTGAAAAAAGACTTAATTCCCGACTATGGGACCTTTTTATCACTGGGCGTCAGGCCTTCTTCGCGTTCGCAAAGGGCCTGACGCATTCGCGAAGAACAGCTACCCTAGTGGCCTTCGTGTTCGCGATGCCCTGTCCACCTTTTCCTTCGCCTTTGCAAGCCTGGGTTCGCGTTCACATAGAGCAACAGACCAACTCCCCCAGGTCCATCCCTAACACTACGTGTTCGTGAAAGAAGTGTTGTGTTAGCGAAGGGTTAACCCCCCCCCCCCCATTACTTCACATTCGCGGTGAGTAATTTCCTCCCGAGCCCTTATTTCCCTTCACGATCGCGAAGCACGTTGAACCAGACACTAGAAACTTAGTTGAAGCTGCAATCTCTAAGTCCAATAATAACCTGTGGTCTATCCGAAAGTCACCGGAGCCCCTCGGGCTCCAAACCTGTCACGACCCAAAAACCTAACCTGACGTGATGGCGCCTATCGTGGAACTAGGCAAGCCAACTCATTTCCAAAGTAAAACGATAATTTCATTTCAAAGATAATTTCAAGGTTATTTAACATAAAACCTCCAATTAAAGAGTTCAAATCAGAGAAAAACAGAAGTGCGGAAAAGAAAAGCCCGACATCGGGGTGTCACTAGTCATGAGAATCTACTACGACCTCTCTAACAATGTCAAGGCTAACTCAGCCTGGAAAATAGCTAAATACAACTAGAGGAAGACAAGAGGGAGAAGAGCAGGGGCTGCGATCGCCAAACAGCTACCTTGCTATCTCGAAGAAAATCTGCAACCAGAACACTCAATAACCGCTACCGTGTCCAGCCAAACCTGATTCTGCACACAAGGTGCAGGGAGTAACGTGAGTACGCCAACTCAGTAAGTAACAACAATAAATAAAGACTGAGCAGTAGTGACGAGCAATAAAGCATATAACGTTCACATCAGGAAATCTCAGTAAAATACCACATGCTTTTAAAAATCAGGATTTGAATCAAACATCTCGTTTAAACCCAGTTCCAGTAAAAAGAAAATCATTTAAAGACATCTTTCCAACAGTTTTTCAATCAAAGGCTCAATGCAAAGGTGAGCAAAATGATGAAATCATAAACAGCCCCTCGGGAAAACATCACTCATATACAGCCCCTCGGGCAAACCTCACAATCACTCTTGCCACTCGGGCATACCTCACAATCACTCTTGCCACTCGGGCATACCTCACAGTCACTCATGACTCCCAGTCACTCGGCACTCGGCACTCGCACTCAGTAGGTACCTACGCTCACTAGGGGTGTGTACAGACTCCGGAGGGGCTCCTTCAGCCCAAGCGCTATAATCTGCACGGACAACTCACATGCGATAATAATAAAGTATGTTGCAGGCGGGCAACCCCGATCCACACTCATCCTCACCAATCAGGCCCTCGGCCTCACTCAGTCACAAGTATGCTGCAGGCGGGCAGCCCCGATCCACACTCATCCTCACAAATCAAGCCACTCGGGCATTCGGCCCAAAATATTTATATGCATCAAAAACAAAGTCATAAAACAGAGTTATGCAGTAAATAAGTATAAACCTGACTGAGTATAGGCTTTCAATCGAAAATAATGAGAGGATGGTAAGAAACAGCCCCTAAGGGTCCAAACAGCATTGGCGCAAGGCCCAAACATGGCATTCAGCTCAATTTACAGAAATTCTTTCTAAAACATATAAGTATCAAATGGTTTCAACAAAGTATGCAACATTACAGTTGCTACGGGATGAGCCGATTCACAAATCCCCAACAGTGCACACCCACACGCCCGTCACCTAGCATGTGTGTCACTTCAAAATAGTATAATGATACGAAATCTGGGGTTTCATACGAAATCCCGGTTCTCGATCATGACCCTCGACGCTGGGATCGATCATGGCTTCGATCGTGGCCCTCGACCTTGAGGTCGATCATGCCTTCGATCGTGGCCCTCGACCTTGAGGCCGATCATGCCTTCGATCGTGGTCCTCGACTCTGGGATCGATCATGGCTCCGATCGTGGCCCTCGGGACCTCAACCAAATATACCAACAAGTCCTAAAACATCATACAAACTTAGTCGCATCCTCAAATCACCTCAAACAACGCTAAAACCATGAATTACACCCCAATTCAAACTTAATGAAACTAAGAGTTTTCAACTTTTACATTCAATGTCGGAACCTATCAAATCAACTCCGATTGACCTCAAATTTTACACACAAGTCATAAATTACATAACGGAGCTATGAAAATTTCGGAACTGGATTCCGACTCAGGTATCAAAAAGTCAACTCCCCGGTCAAACTTTCAAACTTTAAATTCTTATTTTAGCCATTTCAAACCTAATTTCACTACGAACTTCCAAATAAAATCCGATCACGCTCCTAAGTCCAAAATCACCATACAGAGCTGTTGGAATAATCAAAATTCTATTCCGGGGTCATTTTCACATAATTAGACATCTGGTCACTATTTGAACTTAAACATTTTAATTTGTTTCATCAAAATTCCATATCTCGGGCTAGGAAACTCAGAATTTGATTCCGGGCATACGCCCAAGTCCCAAATCACGATACGGACCTACCGAAACTGTCAAAATACTGATCCAAGTCTGTTTGCTAAAACTGTTGACCAAAGTCAACTCAATTGAGTTTTTAAAACTCAAATCCACATTTTTGTCTATTTTTCACACAAAAACTTTCCACGGAATTTTACGGATTTCGCACGCAAGTCGAGGAATGATAAATAGTACCTTTCGAGATCTTAGAACACATAATTAATTATTAAACTTAAAGATGATATTTTGGGTCATCACATTCTCCACCTCTTAAAAAAACATTCGTCCTCGAACGGGTTTAGAATTATTCCTGAAGTGCTGAATAAGTGTGGATATCTGCTCCGCATCTCCCGCTCGGTCTCCCAGGTGGCCTCCTCCACAGGCTGACCTCTCCATTGTACCTTCACTGAAGATATATCCTTTGACCTCAACCTTCAAACCTGCCGATCCAAAATAGCCACCGACTCCACATCATAAGTCATATCACCCTCTAACTGAACCGTGCTGAAATCCAAAACATGGGACGGATCTCCAATATACTTCCGGAGCATGGAAACATGAAACACTGGATGCACACTAGACAAACTGGGTGGCAAGGCAAGCTTATAAGCCACTTCTCCTATTCTCTAAAGCACCTCAAAAGGCCCAATGAACCGGGGGCTCAAGTTGCCCCTCTTCCCAAATATCATAACACCCTTCATGGGTGATACCTTCAGCAAAACCTTCTCCCCAACCATAAAAGACACATCACGGACCTTCTTATCCGCGTAGCTCTTCTGCCTAGACTGCGTCGTGTGAAGCCGCTCCTGAATCAATTTCACCTTATCTAATGCGTCCTGGACCAAGTCTGTACCTAGGAGCCTAGCCTCACCCGGCTCAAACCATCCAACCGGAGATCTACACCTCCTCCCATATAAAGCCTCGTACGGAGCCATCCGAATACTTGACTGATAACTGTTGTTATATGCAAACTCCGCGAGTGGCAGAAACAGGTCCCATGAACCCCTAAAATCAATGACACAAGCACGCAACATGTCCTCCAATATCTGAATAGAGCGCTCGGACTGCCCATCCGTCTGAGGGTGAAAAGCTGTGCTTAACTCAACCTGAGTACCCAACTCTCACTGCACGGCCCTCCAAAACCGCGATGTGAACTGGGTACCCCTATCTGAAATGATGGTAACCGGGACACCATGTAGGCGAACGATCTCTCGGATGTAAATTTCAGCCAACCGCTCTAAAGAGTAAGTAGTACCAATTGGAATGAAGTGCGCGGACTTGGTCAGCCGATCCAAAATAACCCAAATAGCGTCGAACTTCCTCGAAGTCCATGGGAGCCCAACTACAAAGTCCATAGTGATCTGTTCCTATTTCCACTTTGGGATCTCTAGCCTCTGAAGCAAGCCACCCGGTCTATGATGCTCATACTTAACTTGCTGACAGTTTAGACACCGAGCCACAAACCCAACTATATCCTTCTTCATCCGCCTCCACCAATAGTGCTGTCTCAAATCCTGGTACATCTTCGCGGCACCCGGATGGATGGAATACCGCGAGCTGTGGGCCTCTTCAAGAATCAGCTCTCGAAGCCCATCTATATTAGGCACACATATCCGGCCCTGCATTCTCAGCACCCCGTCATCACCAATAGTCACATCCCTAGCATCACTTCTCCGAACCCTGTCCTGAAGAACGAGCAAGTGAGGGTCATCATACTGACGCTCCCTGATACGGTCATAAAGAGAAGACCTGGAGACCACACAAGCCAATACCCGACTAGGCTCCGAAATATCCAATCTGACAAGATGGCCTGCCAAGGTCTGAACATCTAATGCCAAAGGTCTCTCTGCTGCTGGAAGATAGGCTAAACTCCCCAAACTCTCTGCCCGGCGACTCAATCGGCCACCACATTGGCCTTCCCCGGATGGTACAAGATAGTGATATCATAGTCCTTAAGAAGCTCCAACCATCTGCGCTGACGCAAATTAAGATCCTTCTGCTTTAACAGATACTGCAGACTCCGGTGATCAGTATAGATCTCACAATGAACCCCATACAAATAATGACGCCAAATTTTCAAGGCGTGAACAATGGCTGCCAACTCAAGATAATGGATATGATAGTTCTTCTCATGGGTCTTCAACTGGCGCGAGGCATATGCAATCACCCTACCCTCCTACATCAAAACACAACCAATGCCTATCCTTGAGGCATCACAATACACAGTGTAAGAACCTGAAGCTGATGGCAGAACTAACACTGGAGTTGTGGTCAAAGCAGTCTTGAGCTTCTGAAAGCTCTCCTCACATTCATCCAACCACCTGAATGGAGCACCCTTTTGGGTCAATTTGGTCAAGGGCGATGCAATAGATGAAAATCCTTCCACAAAGCGACGGTAGTAACCCGCCAAACCAAGAAAGCTCCTAATCTCTGTGGCTGAGGACGGTCTAGGCCAACTCTGCACAGCCTCTATCTTCTTCGGATCTACCTGAATACCCTCATTGGACACCACGTGCCCCAAGAATGCTATTGAACTGAGCCAAAACTCACATTTAGAGAACTTTGCATAAAGTTTCCCCTCCCTCAATCTCTGCAATACAACCCTCAAATGCTGAGCGTGCTCTTTCTGGCTATGAGAGTACACCGGGATGTCGTCAATGAATACAACGACGAATGAGTCCAAATAGGGATGGAATACACTGTTCATCAGATGCATGAACGTTGTTGGGGCATTGGTCAGCCCAAAAGACATCACCAAGAACTCATAATGGCCATATCGGGTTCTGAAAGCTGTCTTGAGAATATCTGAATCCCGAATCTTCAGCTGGTGATAACCGGACCTCAAATCAATCTTGGAGAACGCCCTCGCTCCCTGAAGCTGGTCAAATAAATCATCAATACGAGGAAAAGGATACTTGTTCTTGATTGTGACCTTGTTCAACTGCCTGTAATCAATACGCATTCTCATAGAACCATCCTTCTTTTTCACAAATAGAACTGGTGCACCCCAAGGTGACACACTAGGCCGAATAAACCCCTTATCAAGGAGTTCCTGAAGCTGTTCTTTCAATTCCTTCAACTCCATTAGTGCCATACGATACGGTGGAATAGAAATGGGCTGAGTGCCCGACACCAAATCAATACCAACGTCAATATCCCTGTCAGGCGGCATGCCCGGTAGGTCTGCAGGAAACACATCCGGAAAATCGCGTACCACCAGAACTGAATAAATGACAGGAGTCTCTGCACTAACATCCCTTACAAAAGCCAAATAAGATAGGCAACCCTTCTCAACCATGCGCTGAGCCTTCAAATATGAAATCACCCTACTTGGTACATAATCTATAGAACCGTTCCACTCGACCCTCGGAATTCCCGCATAGCCAATGTCACCATCTTAGCGTGACAATCTAGAACATCATGACATGGAGATAACCAATCCATACCCAATATCACATCAAAGTCAACCATACTGAGCAACAATAGATCTACTCGGGTCTCCAGATCCCCAATAGTCACCACACATGACCGATATATGCGGTCAACAATAATAGTATCGCCCACAGGAGTAGACACATGTACAGATGAAACTAAGGACTTACGGGGCATATCCAGAAAATGGGCGAAATACGAGGAAACATATGAATACGTGGAACCAGGGTCAAATAAAACTGAGGCATCTCTGTGGCAAACTGAGACAATACCTGTAATCACAGCATCTGAAGCAATAACATATGGTCTGGTAGGGAGAGCATAAAGACGGGCCTGACCACCCCCTGATCTGCCTCCCCTTCGAGGGAGACCCCTAGCTGACTGACCTCCACCCCGAGCTGACTGGGCGGATGGTGAGGTAGCTGGGGCTGTAGTCAGAGGCTGACTCCTCTGCTGAGATATATCTCCATGACGACGAGGACACTGCCTCCACATATGCCCAAGCTGCCCACACTCAAAACAACTCCCCGGTGCTGGCGGCGGAAACTGAAGGTAACCCCTAGCACCAGGATGACTGGTAGAAAAACCTGGCATGGAAGAGCCCTGAACAGGTGGAGCACGGGACGAACTTTGAACTGGAAGGGCACCAAGTGATGAGTGGCCCTAATGAGAACTATGAGAACCATGGCCAGATGATGCGCCCCGATGAAACGGTCGAGCTAACTGAGCCTATTTGAAATGACGACCTCTACCGTGCTGGAACTGACCCCCAAAAGGAGCACCACTGAATCCACCCTGACCACGAGGCCTCTTGGCCTCCCGCTCAACCCTCTCCTGACCGCGAACCATCTCAATCTGCCGAGCAATGTCGACAACCTCATCAAAGGTAGCACCCGAAACTCGCTCTCTGGTCATGAGCAACTGTAGCTGAAAAGTGAGGCCATCGATAAACCTCATGATCCTCTCTCTGTCCGTGGGAACCAACCAGATAGCATGACAGGCCAACTCAGAGAACCGCATCTCATACTGTGTCACAGATATATCACCCTGGCGTAGCCGCGCAAACTGTCTACGCAGCTCCTCTCTGCGGGATCAAGGCACGAACTTCTCGAAAAAGACCACGGAGAACTGCTGCCAAGTAAGGGTTGCTGCGCCAATAGGCCTACGCCTCTCGTATGTCTCCCACCATCTGAGTGCAGCCCCAGAAAACTGAAAGGTAGTGAATGAGACCCCACAAGTCTCCAAAATACCAGTAGTACGGAGTATCCTCTGACACCTGTCCAAAAAGTCCTGAGCATCCTCTCTCTCTGTGCCACTGAAAGGTGGTGGCTGAAGTCTCCCAAACCTCTCCAACCTACGCTGATCATCCTCAGGCATAGTAGGAACCACATAATCCTGAGCAACAGCAACCGACTGAGCTGGTGGTGCCTCTGGTGTCTGAAGTCCTTGAATAACTTGCTCGGGTGTGCGAGTAACAGGAGTCTGAGTGCCTCCCTTGGCCTGAGATGTGGTTTCGGCAGTCGAAATGGAGACCGCCTGAGCAAGGCCAGTACATGTTGTCAGAATCTGAGCTAGGGCCTCCTGAAGGCCTGGAATCACAATAGGCACATGTGGTGCCTGAGCTGGTGCATCAACAACTGGAACTTGGTCCTGATATGGGACAACCGGTGGATCTGTAGGTACTGCCCCAACTGATGTACGGGCTGCACCTCTGCCCCTACCACGGCCTCTACCGCGGCCTCGACCTCTCGCGGCCCTGGCTGGTGGTACTGGTGGCTGGCCCTCCTAACCGGTAGTATGAGTCCTCACCATCTGTGAGAGAATGAAACAACATATGTTTAGTTACTAGAATCAACAAATTCGCACGACAAGAATTCAAGAATGTGGAGTTTCCTAAAGGTTCTGCAGCCCCTCGAAGATAAGTACAGACGTCTCCGTACCGATCCGCAAGACCCTACTAAACCCGCTCATGACTCGTGAAACCTATGTAACCTAGGCTCTGATACAATCTGTCACGACCCAAAAACCTAACTTGTCGTGATGGCGCCTATCGTGGAACTAGGCAAGCCAACTCATTTCCAAAGTAAAACGATAATTTCATTTCAAAGATAATTTCAAGGTTATTTAACATAAAACCTCCAATTAAAGAGTTCAAATCAGAGAAAAACAGAAGTACGAAAAAGAAAAGCCCGACATCGGGGTGTCACTAGTCATGAGAATCTACTACGATCTGTCTAACAATGTCAAGGATAACTCAGCCTGGAAAATAGCTAAATACAACTAGAGGAAGACAAGAGGGAGAAGAGCAGGGGCTGCGATCGCCAAATAGCTACCTTGCTATCTCCAAGACAATCTGCAACCAGAACACTCAATAACCGCTACCGTGTCCAGCCACACCTGATTCTGCACACAAGGTACAGGGAGTAACGTGAGTACGCCAACTCAGTAAGTAACAACAATAAATAAAGACTGAGCAGTAGTGACGAGTAATAAAGCATATAACGTTCATATCAGGAAATCTCAGTAAAATACCACATGCTTTTAAAAATCAGGATTTGAATATCTCGGGCTAAGGAACTCGGAATTTGATTCCGGGCATATGCCCATGTCCCAAATCACGATACGGACCTACCAGAACTGTCAAAACACTGATCCGAGTCCGTTTGCTAAAAATGTTGACCAAAGTCAACTCAATTGAGTTTTTAAAACTCAAATCCACATTTTTGTCCATTTTCCACACAAAAACTTTCCACGAAATTTTACGGATTTCGCACGCAAGTCGAGGAATGATAAATAGTACCTTTCAAGGTCTTAGAACACATAATTAATTATTAAACTTAAAGATGACATTTTGGGTCATCACAAAACCAAACATGCATACAAGTGTAATAACATCATACGAACTCTCTCACGCGGTCAAAACACCAAAATAACACCGAGAACTATGAATCAGATATCAAAATGCCTGAAATTTTCAAAGAAACTCAAGAACTTCCAAATTCACAACCGAGCAACACAGTCCTACCAAATCAACTCCGTTTTGCACCAAATTTTGCAGACAAGTCTTAAATAGTAAATAAACCTATACCAATTTCTGGAACCGAAATCTGAACTCGGTAGCTATAAAGTCAACCTACGATCAAACTTCGAAATTCTTTAAATCTTCAAATTACTAGTTTTCAACAAATCATGTCAAAATAAGTTGGGGACTTTCGAATTTAATATTGGGATTACACCCAGTCCAAAATTATGATACAGACCTACCGGGATTGTTAAAATACAGATCCGGGTCCGTTTATATAAAATGTTGACCGTAGTCAACTCAAATCATTTTTAAGGCTAAAATTCATATTTTCTTCAAATTTTTACATAAACGTTTTTGGAATAAGACAAGAATTGTGCACGCAAATTGAGAAATGCTAAACGGAGCTAATCAAGATCTCGAAATATGGAAATAAAGGCTAGAAATCAAAATGACCTATCGGGTCATCACATTCTCCACCTCTAAAACAAACGTTCGTCCTCGAACGGACATTGAAATATACCTGGACCAGTGAAAAGGTGTAGGTATCTACTCCGCATATCAGACTCGGACTCCCACGTAGTACACTTTAATAGAAGGATAACTCTTAGACCTCAACTTGAGGACCTGCTATGCTAGAATGGCATTGGCTCCTCCTCATAAGTCAAATCCTTGTCCAATTGGACTGAGCTGAAATCTAATACATAGGACGGATCACCGTGATACTTTCGAAGCATAGAGACATGGAACACCGGCGAACTGTTGATAATCTAGGTGGATATTCAAGCTTATAGGCCACCTCACCAACTCTCTGAAGAATCTCAAAGGGTCCGATTTACCTAGAGCTCAACTTGCCCTTCTTTCTGAACCTCATCACACCCTTAATGGATGAAACCCAGAGCAAAAACCTCTCTCCAACCATGAATGCAATATCACAAACTCTACGAACGACAAAACTCTTTTTCCTAGACTGAGCTGTGCAAAGTCTAAATCCTGAATCATCTTGACCTTTCCAAGGCATGAACCAAATCGGTACCCAACAACCGAGCCTCTCCCGGCTCAAACCAACCAATTGGAGAACGACACTGCCTCCCATATAAGGCCTCATAAGGAGCCATCTGAGTACTCAATTAGTAGCTGTTTTTGTAGGAAAACTCTTCAAGCATCAAGAACCGATCCCAAGAACCCCCAAAATCCATAACACATGCATGAAACATATCCTCCAATATCTAAATGGTGCGCTCGGACTGTCTGTCTGCCTGGGGGTGAAATGATGTAATCAACTCAACCCGTGTGCCTAACTCACGATGTACGGCACTCCAGAAGTAGGATATGCACTGCGCACCCCAATCAAAAATAATGGACACCGCCACACCATGAAGACAAACGATCTCGCGAATATAGATCTCAGCCAACCGCCACTTAGAATAGGTAATGCCACTAGAATGAAATGTGCCAACTTGGTCAACCTGTAAAAAATGACCCATATTGCGTCAAATTTCTTAGAAGTCCATAGGAGTCCAACAATGAAATTCATGGTAATACGCTCCCACTTCCACTCAGGAATCTCAAGTATCCGAAGCAAACCGCCAAGCCTCTAATGCTCATACTTTACCTGCTGGAAATTCAAACACCGAGCCACATATGCAACTATATCTTTCTTCATTCTTCTCCATCAATAATGTTGCCTCGAATACTGATACATCTTGCTGGTACCCGGATGAATGGAATACCGCTAACTATGGGCCTCCTCAAGAATCAACTCACGAAGACTATCCATATTGGGAACACTAATTCGACCCTACGTCCTATACACCCCCATCATCTCCAATAGTAAATTGCTTGGTATCATCGTGCTGCACCATGTCCTTAAGGACAAGAAAATGGGGGTCGTCATACTGACACTCTCTGATGCGCTCATACAAAGAAGACCGAGAGACTATGCAAGCTATAATACGACTAGGCTCCGAAGCATCCAACCTCACAAACTGATTGGTCAAGGCCTGAACATCTGATGCTAGCGTTCTCTCACCAACTTAAATATATACAAGGCTACCATACTCACAGCCTTTCTACTCAAGGCGTCGACCACCACGTTGGCCTTCCCAGGATGATTTAAAATGATAATTTCATAGTCTTTCAACATCTCCAACCACCTCCGCTTCCTCATGTTGAGATCCTTTTGCTTGAACAAATATTGTAGACTCCGCTGATCGGTGAATACCTCACACGACATGCCGTAGAGGTAATGCCTCCAAATCTTCAGTGCATGAACAATGGCTACCAACTATAAGTCATGAACAGGGTAATTCTTTTGATGAACCTTCAATTATTGCGACGTGTATGCAATCACCTCTCCATCCTGCATCAATATTGCACCGAGCTCAATATGCGATACATCACAATACACCGTGTAGGATCCTGAACCTGTGGGCAATACCAATATTGGGGATGTAGTCAAATCCGTCATTGCTTTTGAACGCTCAACTCATACTCATCGGACCACGTGAATGGGCACCTTTTTGAGTCAATCTAGTCAATGGAGCTGCTATGGATAAAAACCCCTCCACGAACCGGCGATAATAACCCGCCAAATCCAGGAAACTCCGAATCTCTATAGCTGAAGTAGGTCTAGGACAGTTCTGAAATTCATCAATCTTCTTAGGATCCAGTTCAATGCCCTCGTCCAATAGAACATTCCCTAAAAAGGCAACTGAATCTAGCCAAAACTAATACTTTGAAAACTTGGCATATAACTTACTATCTCTCACAGTCTGAGTTTGAAGTACAAATCAAAGATTCTGCTTATTTTCCTCTCGACTAGTGGAGTAGATCAAGATATCATCAATGAAAACGATCACAAAAGAATCCAAATAGGGCTTAAATACTCGGTTCATCAAATCCATAAGTGTTGCTGGGGCATTTATCAACCCAAATAACATCAGTAGGAACTCATAATGCTCATACTGAGTCCAGAAAGTTGTCTTAGGGACATCCAATGTCCTAATATTCATCAGATCTCAAATCAATCTTCGAATACATTTTGGCACCCTTAAGCTGATCAAATAAGTCATCAATCCTTGGCAACGGATACTTGTTCTTGATAGTGACTTTGTTCAACTGTCGATAGTCTATAAACATCCTCACCAAACCATCATTCTTCTTCACGATCAACATGGGTGCACCTTAGGGCGAGACACTAGGTCTAATGAATCTCTTATCAAGTAAATCCTGCAACTGCTCATTCAGTTCCTTCAACTCAAGCAGGGCCATACGATATGTTGGAATAGAAATGGGCTGAGTGCCCAGAGCCAAGTAATTACATTAGTCAATATCTCTGTCGAGTGGCATCCCAAGAAAATCTGCAGGAAACACCTCTAGAAACTCACGCACAATTGGTACTAAACTCATGGAGGGAACCTGCACACTAGAATAATGAATATAATCCAAATAAGCTAGACATCGCTTCTCAACTATACGCTGAGCCTTCACAAAGAAATAACCCTTCTAGTAGAATGGTCAGGACTCCCTCTATACTTTAATCTAGGCAACCCCAGAATGGCTAAGGTCACCATCTTGGCGTGACAATACAATATTGCATGATAAGGTGACAGCCAATACCTGCCCAAAATAACATCAAAGTCTACCATATCAAGAAACAGAAAGTCAACACTAGTATCAAGACTCCCAATAGTAATCACACACGAGCGATAAACACGAACTACACCAATAGAATCTCCCACATGGGTAGACAAATACACAGGAGCACTTAAAGAATCATGAGGCACAACCAGATATGAAGCAAAATAAGATGACACATATGAATAAGTAGAGCCCAGATCAAATAGAACTGAAGCATCTTTACGACAAACTGAACAATACCGGTGATAACGAAGTTAGATGACTCAGCCTCAGGTCTAGCTCAGAATGCATAAAAAATGGGGTTGGGCCCACCACTCTGAACTTCGCATCTCGGGTGGCCTCTAGTTGGCTCGCCTCCACCTCTAACGGCCTGACCTTCACGTATGGCAGCCTGACCCCCGCCTCTATCTGGCTGAGCGGGCGGTGAAGCAACTAGTACCGAAACTATCGCACGAGAACTATGATGTGGAATGTCACCCTGTGACCTGGGAAAAAATCTATAAAGGTGCCTCAGATCTTCACAAGTATAACAAGCCCTTGGCTACTGCGACTGCTAGCCCTGGAATTGGCCCTGTCGGCATGGATAGCCACTCTGATAACTCTGGATCATAGGTGCACTAATATGAGCTGATGGTGCACTATAGGCTAGATGCTCATGATGAGATACATAATGACCACGACTACCTGAAGCACTGTGGGATGCCTGAAGTGCTGACTGAAATGGCCTAGGAGGATGGCCTCTACCAAAAGTACATCTGCCTTCAGATGAGGCATCACTAAATCCACCAAAATGACGAGGCCTCTTATCAGACACCGTCCCCCTCTCCTGACCACGAACCATCTCGATCCGCCTACAACCCTATGGAAAGAAATTACATCTCTGGTCTCCTTGGCCATCTGAAGCCTAATGCTGAAAGTGAGTCCAGAATGAATCTCCTTACTCTTTTCCTCTCAATAGGGAATAAAATAACTACATGGCGAGCTAAATCTACTAACATCGGGTCTCATATGCGGTGATAATCATGCTACCCTATTGAAGTCGCTCGAATTGCCTACGATACTCCTCTCTCAGAGTGAAAGGAATGAAATTCTCTAGGAATAGGTTTGAAAACTGATCCTAGGTAAGTGAAGGTGAACCAACTGATCTGGTCAAATCTCTCTACCACATCTTGGTAGAATCGGTCATCTGGAATACTGCAAAGTCGACCCCATTGGTCTCAATAATACCTATGTTGCGTAATACCTCGTGACAATGGTCCATGTAATCTTGTGGGTCCTCAGAGGGTGCACTACTAAAGTGAATAGGGAAGAGCTTTGTGAACTTGTCCAATCTCATCAATCCCTCAGTAGACATCACGAGCCTCTCCCTGATTTGTACAACAATAACCGGATAAACTACCCCAACTGGCTGGATTGCTGGAGTCTGATATAGGGGAGCCATCTATCCCGGAGTGTGAGTAGCGGAAATCTGTGCTCTTCTCCCAGCCTGAGAGACAACTGGTGCCATCGGAAATGCACCGATCTGGGCACCACTCTCCATAAGGCCCACCAAGCGGACTAGAGCCTCTTGAAGCATTAAGTGGCTATGAATCCCTCTGGGACCTAATGTGGTCCAACTGGTAAGGTCTAAGCTGGGATCTCCTCCTCATGATCAATTTGAGGCTCCATTATGGGTGCTACTGCTCGAGCTCTAGGCTGAGCTCTGCCTCGACCTTGACCTCTACCCCTTGTAGTGGCTGAAATAGGGGGATCCAGCTCTTGCCCGTCTGTAGATGTTGTGCGTGTTCTCACTATCTGTGAGAGAAAAAATAGAAGGATTCAAACATCAATGATAGAATAAAATTGCACGATATGGAAGAAAGAAATGAATTGTTTCCTAAAACTCCATTGCCTCTAGAAGATAAGTACATACGTCTCCGTACCGATCCTCCAGACTCTACTAATCTTGCTCATGACCCGTGACACCTAAGCAACCTAGTGCTCTGATACCAACTTGTAAATGAAATGGCACGACATCACCTTTCATGCTTTTACTCTCTTTCTCACAATGTAGTAATGGTAATATGAATTCGAATAATAAGCAATGCGGAGAATAAATGTATCTTCAAATATGATGCCATGATATCAAACTTCCACCTCTAAAAATATTCAACACCCTTGAAATAAGAAATAGTTATGAAACAAATAATCAAAGAAGTAATAATCTAGCCTAATCATGGATATCATAATTAACAAAATAATAAAATACGAAGAAACAAATTCTACTCGCATGCTTTACCCAATGACAATGCATAAGTACTCGTCACCTCATATATACATTGTTCCCACACATAAAACATGTAGAAAATAGAAAAAATAGTCATAATCCCTCACGTTAAGGTTAACCACGACACTTATCTCACTTCGCAACTAAATCAATGCTCAACCGCGGCTTTTCCTCTAGAATTAGCCTCCAAACTAATCAAATCTAACCAAATATAGGTCAAATAATTCAAAAAATAAGCTTTAGAAACTACCCACGACTGAAAGATTCAATCTTTAATGTTTTTGAAAAAAATAACAAAAGTCAACCCTGGGCCCGCTTGGTCAAAACTCGAGATTCGGACCAAAACCCGATTACCCATTTACCCCGAGCCTGGTTATGTGATTAGTTTCGAAACTTGAACTCAACTTAAGGACTAAATGTCAATTCCTCAAAATCCCTAATTTCTACTTAAATCCCTAATTTCTACCATGGAAAAGTATATTAAATGTTAAAACCAATGGGTATTTATGAAAATGTAAGGAAACAAGTTAAACCAATGCGTCCGCGATGGCCTGCCCCATGGCCTTCGCATTCTCGAGCTTGGGCTCGCGTTCGCGTAGAGCAACAAACCAACTCCCCCAAGTCCCTCCCTAATAGTACGCATTCGCGAAAGGAGTGTCACTTTCACGAAGGGTAAAATCCTCCACTACATCGCGTTCGTGATGAGTAATTTCCTCCCCAGTCCAGATTCCCTTTCGCGATCGTGAAGCACGTTGCACCAGACACCAGAAACTTAACTGAAGCTTTAATCGCTAAGTTCAAAAATGACTCGTAGCCTATCTGAAACTCACCCAAGCCCCTCAAGCTCCAAACCAAACATGCACATAAGTGTAATAACATCATACAAACGCGTACGCGAAGTCAAAATACCAAAACTTAGAACTGCGAATCGGACATCAAAATGCATGAAATTTTCAAAGAAACTCAAGAACTTCCAAATTCACAATCGAGCGCCCGAATCCTAACAAATAAACTCCTTTTGCACCAAATTTTGCAGACAAGTATTAAATAGTAAAACGAACATATACCATGTTCCGGAATCGAAATCCGAACCTGGTAGCTATAAAGTCAACCTACGGTCAAACTTCAAAATTTTTTAAACTTTCAAATTACTACTTTTCAACAAATCACATCAAAAACAAGTTAGGGACTTTCGAATTTAATTTCGGGCATACCCTCAAATCCAAAATCATGATACGGACCTATCGGGACCGTCAAAATATTGATTCGGGTCCGTTTATAAAAAATATTGACAGTAATTAAGTTAAATCATTTTTAAGGCTAAAATTCATATTTTCTTCAGTTTTTCACATAAAATTTTTTCGGAATAAGACTCAGACTGCGCACGCCAATCGAGAAATGCTAAATGAAGCTAATTGAGGTCTCGGAATATGAAAATAAATGTTACAACGCAAAATAACATATCGGGTCATCACATCTAACCTTAACCTCTAAGACTGCTTTTTCAACAATGTTCTCCACAACTTGTTTGTAGCAATTCGCAGCAGGTACTCTTAATTTTCATGAATCGTTTAATGGCTCTCTAAATTACACATTGTAACCGATACTTGAAAATAACGCAACTCTTTAATATGAAATTCCTTGAACACTTTTGGTCTTGGCACTTTGCACTTAGATATCTTAAAATCGTCCATAATAGGCTTTGTACTATCCAGGGATCATATCACGTAAGGTTATGCTCCGTATTGAAACCTTGTCTGCAGGGGTAAAGCATTGCAGGACAGAGGCGGATATAGTTGAGAGTGCACTTTTGGATTCAACTAAAATCTACTTTATATATAGGGTGTCCATTATTAATATTACTATTTTCTAGACATATACAAGTATACATAAAACTTTTGCCGAACTTTACATGTATCGGTGACCCATTTCGATATAGCATATGTCTACCTCTGATTGACGTATCACGTTGAGTGTGGAGAATTATTTGGAAACTCAATCTAACTTAACAGGGAGTTTAATTCCAGATATTAATGTTTTAAGAGAATGGCAAAAACTTATATAAAAATGAAATAACTCAGACGAAGCAATATCTGCTGAGTGAATTCAGCCCACGTCTTATTAAATTAGACTTGTGAATCATTTGGTGCTGTGTGAATTTTAACTATAGGTATCAACTTAGAAGCTACGGTAGGACCATCTCTAACACTCTTAACAGAAGACACGTGGAATGTGCACTACTGCACTATCTGCACTTAATATATTAGTAGTAACTTGTTTCCCTTGACAAGTTCAGCCAAAAGTTAAATACAAGTGGAATGTTGCACTTAATTTTCATGCAAGCTTAACGTAGCAGTATTACTGAAAAAGCAGATGAATGGATAGCCATTCATGTGTGGATTTTTTATCTATTTATTCATTAATATATTTTGAAGTACATCTTTTCAGTACCAAGTGGAATTTCCAATAAAAAACATTATCCACGACGTTTGAATAATTGGTTGAGGAAAAAGAAAACATTGATAAAAGGTTGTTAGATTAAAGGACACAGTAATATTACTTATGCTGTTAGTTTAGTGATAATGGAGACATGACTAATAAGGGTTGTGACGTAGCGATAAATATATTTTTATTACTAATCGGAGATTTCGGGTTCGAACCCTAGATATGAAGTTATCTTTGTTAAGTAGCGCTTTATCTCCAAAGTAGAATTTTCCGGCACAAATTCGAATTTTATCATCCCCAATGCGAGTATCAAAGTGATTGTGAATTTTTATACTAATCTCCACTGTTAATGTTATATGGCTTATGACCTCATTGACAGTCACCTGTGAAAATTAGCTAAATCAAGGGAAATTCATCTCTAATAACACATATACCAATTAAAATATACAGAGGAAGTCAAATAAGCTAGTAGATTTAATGCCGCAATTGCGCTAGTTATCACCACCCTTTTTAGCACTTTAATTAATTCAACTAAGTAAGGTGGTAGGCCACTTAAGTAAAGTATCATAATTCTTCCTGTTCTTCTATTTGATAATATATATATATATATATATATATATATATATATATATATATATATATATATATATATATACACACACACACACACACACACACACACACACACACACACACACATATCTTTGAGTTGATTTTTCAAAAACATTCCACAATAATAATAATATAGGTTACTAAAACAACAACAACAATAACAACAACTCAGTATAATCCCACTAGTGAGGTGTGGGGATGGTAGTTTGTACGCAGACCTCACCCCTACCCTGGGGTAGAGAGGCTGTTTCCGAAGACCCTCGGCTCCCTCCCTCCAAGAACTCCTCGCCTTACTCTTGGAGTGACTCGAACTCACAAGCTCTTGATTGGAAGTGGAGGATGTTCATCACTAGAGTAACCAACTCTTGTCAAAATATAGGTTACTAAAAGTGAGAGATAAAACTATGAAAATTGGGATTTCTCACAAAGCCGTCGAGCCCGCTTCATGCTAGTCGAGTCTTGGCCCAAAACATTGTGGGTCGTGGCCTACGCATAAAAGGAAGAACAATTAACTGGACTAGCAACTCATATTAGTTATAAACTCTAAATAAATAAAGGTATTTTATTTTTATAACTCATTTTAGCCAGTTAATTAACAAGTTAGCCATAACTGTAGGGATTTTATTTGAAATCACTTAATTTTAGGGATTATAGGGGATACAGTACCCATCTGAAAATTACGAAAGTACATAATTTCGGTTTCTCTCTCCCTTCTTTCCCTCGCTTCGCTTAATCGTGCATTGAAGTGTTTCTGTTCCCAATAAAGTGAATATTTTTATTTCTATAAGTTTATGATCATATTAACTCCCAGTAGTAGTAACTTGTTTCCCTTGACAAGTTCAGCCAAAAGTTAAATACAAGTGGAATGTTGCATAATGTTTGGCATATTTCGATATGTGTTGATGTTACTTTACCCATGTTTCAATCACTTCTTGATGTTATTTGATCTTTAAAATTCCCAACATGGTTTAATTATTAGTTTTATGACTAATTAAGTTATGTGTGACGATTTAAGGTGTTCGGAGTGCAAAATATGAAGAAAAGGTGGTCTAGCCAGAGGAAGAAGGGTTGGATGCGTCGCATCCAACCTAGAAAAACATCATCTTTCGTGCACCCTTAGCAGTGAAGTCGGCCCATAGCATCCGCCATAGCATCCGAGACTGGGAAGTAGAAGAGAAGGGTGGATGCGTCGCATCCACCCTCGCATGCAAAACTGGGAAGTAGAAGAGAAGGTGGATGCGTCGCGTCCACCCTCACATGCAAAGTTAAGAAATGGAGGACGAGGTGGATGCGTCGCATCCACCTTAGCATCAAAACCTGAAGCCGATTTGGACTAGGGTTAGGAGAACTCTAGCCCACGACTTTTGGACGCAATATATAAGCTTAAAAACGCTTTTTTAGGGGGGATAGATCGGAGAAGGGGGAGAAGCCATAACCAAGTTCTAAAACCACGAAATTCGTCTTGAGTTCTTATTCTCTCTTTCTTTTATTGATTCTTATGCACTCTTATGAAATTTTGGATGATTGCCTGAATATGAGTGGCTAAGAACCCTATTGTTTTAGGGTCATGGGTATACATGAATGTTGATGTTTGAAGTTTAATTTGACGACGTTGAGTTTATCATATTGGGTTGTTTATTTAATTCTGTTTTTAATTATTTTGCTGAGTAGCTAACAGTGAAATACTATCTACGAATCTAGAGTTGAACTCGAAAGTGGGAACCCTAGATTGCATATAGAAGTAAATAGAGTAAGTTCTCAAACCCGGGCATCGGGGAACGGATTCGCGATTAGGATAGACATATACCTAATTGCCTTACTCGGTTGCAATACAGGAATTGTAAATGCGTTCTTGTTAAACTTAATTCCATAGACATATAGGTATTAAGTTAACTTGAATAGGCGAGTAAGAACTCGACAGATTCTTACGAGTGAAATTAACCCTGTGAATCAACAATTCAGATAAATCATTTAGTTATTTTAAACTAAGAATGCAACATGAATGTTAGATGACCCGTGACCCTGGAATATTATATCCTATTGATTGTTATTCAAAACTATTTAAGTGTTGTGTTTAATTCTTAGCAATTCATTATTTGATAGTCTTTAGGTAGTAATTTAGAAAATTATATATTTTGTTAGAAATATCTTGAATCAATAAGCTATTCGAGTTTGAATTAGTCAAAAGTTAATCATAAGTCTTCGTGGGAACGATACTTTATTCACTACTTTATTACTTGACGACCACGTATACTTGCGTGAGTGTGTTTGGACCCGACAAGTTTTTGGCGTCGTTGCCGGGGACTTAGAAATTAGCTACGTGACTAAGTTAAGCTTTTATTAGATATTTTTTCAAGTTTTAATTTTCAGTTTGCCTTGTTTGTGTCAACGCAGGATCTTCTCTCGAATGCAGAGGAGTAGAAGTGCAAACAACCTCATTCTTCTTGATCCAGAAATCGAACGAACACTACATAGAGTGAGAAGGGAACTCGAAGCTAGAACGACAATAGAAAGAGAGTTGGACATCGCAGTTCAACCACAGCCAATAGAGATGGCAGGCAATGAAGAGCGTCCGGTGATTGAAGCCGCAAGGCCCAATCTTGCGAATATGACTCAGGCTATTGTGAAGCCTGATATCACTGGGCATTTTGAACTCAAACAGTATATGGTACAGCTGATTCAGTCCACAGGACAATATGTGGGTCTATCTCATGAGGACCCGCAGAGGCATATTCAGAACTTCTTGGAAATTACGGACACTTACCATTATCCGAACGTTTCCAAGGACTATGTCAGGCTGACACTATTTCCTTTTTCACCGTTGGGGGAAGCTAAGGAATGGTTGCAAAAGGAGCCCGCGAACTCTATCCACACTTGGGATGATCTAGCAAGGAAATTTCTGATCATATTTTTCCCAACTAAGAAGACAAAGTCGCTGAGGAGCCAAATTCTTGGGTTCCAACAACGTGATGGCGAGACACTTCGTCAAGCTTGGGAAAGATACAAGAAGCTACTTAGAGACTGCCCGCATCATTGTCAAACTGATGAGGTATTGGGTCACACTTTTGTTGATGGGTTAGATGAAGCATCAAAGATGAATCTTGACTCAGCTTTGGGGGTAGTTGCATGGCAAGGCCGTATAGTGAAATACAACTCTTGCTAAATAACTTCACTGCTAATGACCATAATTGGCAAGGAGAGGGGGATTCAAGAAGGGGAATTAAACAGAAGGCAGCCGGGTTGATTGAGCTTGATGACTTTTCCGCCATGAGAGCCGATATAGCAAAATTGGCAAATCAGATGAATAGAATGACAACACAACAAATGCAACATGTACAACAGATGTCTATTTGTTGCGAACTATGCGGAGACAGTCATATGATTGACATGTGCCCCACGAATCCTGAATCTATATACTATGTGGGGCAACAAAACAGAGGTTCTATGAATCAACATGCACAATATGGGAACACTTACAACCCAAACTGGAGGAATCATCCTAACTTCTCATGGGGCGGAAATCAACAGAATCAGAATCAGTATAGGCCTCAAGGAAATTTTACTCAACCTCAGAAGCCACCCCAACAAATGGAAGAAAGTACGAATGACTTGCTGAAAAAGTTGTTGCTAGACAATCAACAGCTCAGGACCGATTTCAGAAATCTTGAGAGGCAAATGGGGCAGTTAGCAGCAAACCAAAATACTAGACCTACAGGCTCACTTCCCAGTGATACAGAGAAGAACCCTCAAGTTAATGCAGTTACACTTAGAAACGGGAGGGAACTAGAGGAAGTGCCAAAGAAGATAAAGGAAAAACCTATACCTGAGGGGGAGCTGACACCTAAGGCAATACAAGAGTCAAAGGAAAATGATACAAGTTCAGAGCGAATGGAGGTTACAAATAGGCCACCACCTTTCCCCCAAAGATTGCAGAAAAAGAATGACGATCGCATGTTCAACAAATTTCTCTCTATGTTGAGTCAGGTTCAATTAAATATTCCATTAGTGGATATACTTCGTGAAATTCCAAAGTATGCTAAGTACATAAAAGACATAGTGGCTCACAAGAGGAAATTGACTGAGTTCGAGACGGTTGCACTTACTGAGGAGTGCACATCAAGGGTCCAAAACAAGCTTCCCCAAAAGCTTAAGGATCCTGGCAGCTTCACCATTCCAGTGCAAATCGGTAATATTGACGTGGGACGTGCTCTTTGTGATTTGGGTGCAAGCATAAATCTGATGCCTTTATCCTTGTTTAAGCAATTGGGTCTGGGAGCTCCGAGACCAACCACTGTGATGTTGCAATTAGCTGATAGGTCCATAGCCTACCCCGAAGGAGTGATTGAAGATGTGCTGCTGCAAATTGGAAAATTCATCTTCCCAGCTGACTTCATTATTCTAGACTTCGAGGCTGATGAACAAGTTCCAATCATATTGGGACGACCTCTCTTGGCTACTGGTGATGCAATAATTAAAGTGAGAAAAGGGAAAATAATTATGAGGGTGGACAACGAGGAAGCAGTCTTCAATGTCTATAAAGCAATCCAACTTCCCCGCCACTATGAGGAGCTCTCTATGATATCTGTTGTGGAGGTGGATGAGAAACTTCTTGACACGAGTGTATATCTAGACGATTATCTAGAAAAAGCAATCATGATTTTTGATAGCTTGGAGATGGATGATGAGGTTGAGGAGATGATGCATATCCTAGATGCATCATGTGCTTACATGCAAGGAATAATCCCGTTTGAGCCCCTGAATAGGCCAAGAGGCCCCCCACCAAAGCCGTCAATTGAAAAAGCTCCAAAATTGGAACTTAAACCCCTACCCCCTCACCTTCAATATGCTTATTTGGGAAGTTCTGACACTTTACCTATCATTATTTCTTCTCACTTGTCTAAATTACAGGAAGAAAAGCTATTAAGGGTGCTACGTGAGCACAAGCGAGCAATTGGGTGGACAATGTCTGACATTAAAGGCATTAGTCCAGCTTTCTGCATGCACAAAATCCTCATGGAGGACGGACACAAGCCAAGTGTAGAGCACCAACGCCGACTAAATCCAATCATGAAAGAAGTGGTAAGAAAAGAAGTGATTAAGTGGCTTGATGCAGGTATTGTATTTCCAATCTCTGATAGTAAATGGGTAAGCCCCGTTCAATGTGTGCCGAAGAAAGGGGGGATAACCATAGTAGTTAATGAAAATAATGACTTAATTCCTACAAGAACTATCACTGGATGGAGAATTTGCATAGATTATAGAAAACTGAACAATGCCACCCGGAAAGACCACTTTCCCCTTCCCTTTATTGACCAAATGCTTGATAGATTAGCTGGCCAGGAATACTACTGTTTCCTGGACGGTTATTCAGGGTATAATCAGATTGCTATAGCCCCAGAAGACCAAGAGAAAACTACATTTACATGTCCTTATGGCACGTATGCGTTCAAGAGAATGCCCTTCGGTCTTTGTAATGCACCTGCGACTTTTCAAAGGTGTATGATGGCTATTTTTACTAACATGGTTGAAAGATTTGTAGAAGTATTCATGGACGATTTTTCTGTGTTTGGATGTTCTTTTGATAGTTGTTTGATGAACCTTGATAAAGTGCTAGCTAGGTGTGAAGAGACGAACTTGGTGCTAAACTGGGAAAAGTGCTATTTCATGGTACGTGAAGGTATAGTTTTGGGGCACAAGGTTTCAAAAGATGGTCTACAGGTGGATAAAGCAAAGGTGGAGACGATTGAAAAATTGCCCCCACCGACATCCATCAAAGGCATTCGCAGTTTCTTGGGTCATGCAGGTTTTTATCGTCGTTTCATTAAAGATTTTTCGAAAATTTCTTCTCCTTTATGCAGGCTTCTAGAGAAAGATGTTACCTTCAAGTTTGATAATGCATGTCTGAAAGCATTTGAGGAGCTGAAGGGAAGATTGGTGACTGCACCAATTATCATTGGCCCCGATTGGGCACAACCATTTGAGTTGATGTGCGATGCAAGTGACATAGCAATCGGAGCGGTGTTGGGGCAAAGGAGGGATAAAATCTTTCACTCCATTTATTATGCAAGCAAAACTATGAATCCAGCTCAGATGAATTATACAGTTACTGAAAAGGAGTTACTTGCAGTGGTGTGGGCGTTTGACAAGTTCAGATCCTATCTAGTGGGAACCAAAGTCATCGTCTACACAGATCATTCAGCTATCAGATACTTATTTGAAAAGAAAGACGCCAAGCCGAGGCTGATTCGTTGGGTCCTCCTCTTGCAAGAATTTGACTTAGATATCCGAGATCGAAAAGGGACAGAAAATCAAGTGGCCGATCATTTGTCCAGATTAGAAAGTCGGGACCATGTAGCTGAAGGAGGGTCAATCAAAGAAACATTTTCGGATGAGCAAATATTAGCAGTCACCTCAGGTGAAGCCCCATGGTATGCAGATTATGTGAATTTTATTGCAAGTGGGGTGACGCCACTAGAATGGACAACTGACAATAGAAGAAGATTCTTACATGATGTAAGGTTCTACATGTGGGATGAGCCATTCTTATATAGGCAGTGTGCAGATCAGTTGGTGAGAAGGTGTGTTCCTGAGGAAGATATGAAGGCTATACTGCATGACTGCCATGCTTCGCCATATGGAGGTCATCACGGCGGGGATAGAACCGCCCAAAAAGTGCTACAATCAGGTTTCTATTGGCCAAAATTGTTTAAGGATGCACATGCCTTCGTTAAAAATTGTGATAGATGCCAAAGAACCGGAACTATCACGAGGAAGCACGAGATGCCCTTGCAAAATATTCTGGCAGTAGAACTTTTTGATGTTTGGGGGATTGATTTCATGGGACCATTCCCATATTCTAACGGGCACAGATACATCTTGGTGGCGGTCGACTATGTTTCTAAGTGGGTGGAGGCCATTGCTCTTCCTACTAATGACGCAAAGGTAGTGGTAAGCTTTGTAAAGAAGCACATCTTCACACGTTTTGGGACTCCAAGAGTGTTGATAAGCGACGGGGGAACTCACTTTTGTAACAAATTGCTGAATAATATTCTTGCAAAATACGGAGTTAAGCACAAAGTTTCCACTGCTTATCATCCCCAAACGAGTGGTTAAGTAGAAGTTTCCAACAGAGAGGTAAATCAGATTTTGGAAAAGACAGTAAGTATGAATAGAAAGGACTGGGCCGGGAAGCTGGATGACGCATTATGGGCATATCGCACTGCATACAAGACCCCAATAGGTACTTCTCCGTATAGGTTGGTTTATGGGAAGGCCTGCCATCTGCCCGTTGAGCTTGAACACAAAGCATATTGGGCGATTAAAAAGCTAAATATGGAGATGGACTTGGCCGGTGAGAAGAGATTGCTACAACTCAACGAGCTTGATGAGTTTCGATTGCATGCGTATAAAAATGCCAAATTGTATAAAGAGAAGACCAAAAGATGGCATGATAAGCATATCCAACATCGTGAGTTTGAACCAGGCCAAGAAATTCTACTGTTTAATTCAAGGCTAAAGCTTTTTCCAGGAAAGCTTAAATCTCGATGGCCGGGTCCGTTTGAAGTGGTTAGTGTGAAACCTCATGGTGCGATAGAATTGTGTGATAAGGGGTCCAATGCGACATTCTTGGTAAATGGCCAAAGAGTAAAACACTATTGGGGTGGTGACATTGCACGTCACAAGACCACGATGGATTTAGTGGAGGCATGAAGAACATGTTGCGTCGTGCCGCGACGTTAAATCAGGCGCTTCTTGGGAGGCCACCCAAGTTAGTTAGTTCATTGTTTTGTAGGAATTAGATCTTGTATGTATAAAAAAAAAATATCCAGATATGAGAAAATGAGGCGGATGCGTCGCATCCCCCTCAGCATGAAAAAAATTGACGGGCCAATTGCTCAAGGCAGTGAAGTCTGCCTATCGCGTCCGTGTCGCGTCCAACAAATTTTGAAGGAAGAAGAGGGGATGCGTCGCGTCTAAGCTCGCACGCACAGGTAAGTACTATATATTTTAACACATCTTAAGAAAAAAAAAAGTCAGACGCATACAAATTCGTTAATCGAGCTTGCGACGCATACAAACGCATACAAATCTCTTTAATTCAACTTGCGAAGCATACAAACACGACAGGTACGCATCATCTTCTTCGTTCTTTCTTTGGCTTCTCTCCTAATTCTTCTCTCTTCCCTCTCTCAATGGTAGCAACAAGTAGGTTTTGCAATTTCAAATATCACACATGTAATTAAGAAAGGAACTGACAAAGCCTGGGGTTTAGGGCTGTCGTTCTTGGTAGTTGTAATGGTTGCGAGATGATAAACTATAATTCCCTTCATCTCGTCAAATTTTGGGAGGGTAGTCGCATTACCCAACTGATAGAATGAACTAGGCACACTTGTTGCATATCACATGTTCGACGAATTGTCCATGAGGAAAATTTAGGCGTCGGTGAAGTCTGAGTAACCGAGCAACATTGGTATATGCTTGAGAATAGGTGTGGGGTCGAGTGAGGTGCTATGTGAAATTGACCGTGGTTAGTGAGCGTCGCTAGGATAGACCTCATGTTGGGCATAACGATATCTATATAGCGCAATGCTTATTTGTAAAAATTGAAGAGAGTTATCACATACTTGCTGAAAGCCATGAGCTATAATTCCATGAAGTATTGAATGGCATGCCTTTACGAATAATTGGAAGTGCAAGCTGTTGCAACTGCTTTAAAGCTGAACTTCGCTGTTTCATATGCTAATTGTTGATTTCTTTGCATTGCAGGTACTTAGATTCGTAAAATGACAGCAATGAGTAAACCGTCCAAGTAACAAGACAAAGATGGTAACAAGCAACCGCCCAAAAAGCCTACCGGAAGGGCAGCAGGCGGCCCAAATCCACAGAAAAAAAGGAAGCGGACGGAGAAGGATATGGAACTGCTGCCTAGGCAGTTAAGTGATGATTCAGAGCAAGAGGAAGAGGAAACATTAGTCAGGAGGACAGTGAAGAAGGGTATTACACCAAGCAAAGGAATAGAGATAAGAGAGCCTGTGACATACCAAAGAAAAGCCTCCAAAAAGAGTGATCCGACTGATAAAGGGAAGGAGAAGATTACTACAGAATCTGAGTCCGAATCCGATTCGGATAATGACCTCCTACATGTCTACACGAGTGATGAAGATGAGGGTGAACCCATAGACCGAGTTGCTTGGGAGAAAAACTTTGTTAATGAGAAGGCATTCCAAGCCTATAAGAAGATACTGGTTTCAAAGAAGTATATTCCGGAAAAGCCGATCAACATCGGAACACTTAAGAAAAAGTACTCAGAGTTTCTAAAATCAATTCGAGAGGTGCAACAATGGGGACCCATCTTGAAAGGTCACGGCAAAGCCAACCTCACCATTGTTAGAGAGCTTTATGCCAATTGGCGTCACGCCAGGGGCAACATTGTGCGAGTAAGAGGGGTAGATATTAATGTGTCAGCTGAAGCTCTGAATAACTTCTTAAGGGTGCCACACACACTTACAGATAGGTTTGACTCCATATGCAAAACACCAGATTATGCACACATTAAGTCTGTCCTATGCCCTACCAGGAAGGATGCAGAATGGAAGCATGGGAGTATAGAGTACCATTCTATAGCCAAGGAATTCATGAGTGAGTTAGCACGTGTGGCTCTAAATTTCATATGTAACCGCCTGATGCCATGCCAACACAAAACTGATATCCCTCGTCACCGCGCACTAGTATTATATGCTTTATTAGAGGGGATACCGCTCAACTTAGGAGCCATCATGCATGATCAAATGCAGCGCACCAGGATGAATTACAAGTGGAGGCTGTTCTTTGCTAATACCCTATCGGCTTTCTTGACAGAGATGGGAGTACTATGGGACAAGGAGAATGACGACATTGAGGCTAAAGCTCCAGGACCATACGATGTCACTTATGTTCTAGAGCCGAACAAGGGAAGGTCTTCTAAGCTCACCATTCAACAATTATTTGAGCAGATGCAAGCAGATATGCAAGAGAACAGGGCTGAGCTGATAGCGACTCGTGTCGAGTTGAGTGCCACCAGGGATGAGTTGAGACAGACTCGTGCGGATCTAAGCCGAGTTCAGCCCGAGCAGGCCACGATGATGAAGGAGATATCATTACTCCTCAGAGCTCTGGTTCAATGTGCAGGTACAGACATCTCACAGCTGATTGCATCATCCACTGCCGGACCATCCACTCCTGTTCCTCCTATAGTCACTGAGGCTCCACACAACAGGCCTACTGAGGTCGCTGTAACACCTGCTACAGAATCAGCTCCAGTTGTTGATGATAGGACAATGACAGCTCTCCCTATGCGTGAGGATGATGTTGAAAGGCCGGAGGGGGTCATGATGAATGCTATGGATGCAGATGCTCTTCCACAGACTGCGGATGAGCCCTCCACCTTGACTTGAGGGAGTTCTTCTCACCCTACTTTACCTTGTTTGTGTGCATTGGGGACAACGCACAGTCCTAAGTGTGGGGTGGGGGGCTATTCATATTTTGTTGTATGGATGAATGTACTAAAATATTCACTGGATTAATGGCATATAATAGCAGTAAATTCATCTATATGGAGTAACTCTCAGTTTATTCTTGAAGTTTAAAAAAAATAAAAAAATAAAATAAAATAAAATAAAATAAAAAAATATATATATATATAGTATCTTTGTAGGTAGTAATAATCCCCTGTGGTTTTTCTTTGTGCATCGGTTCTTTTCCATGGGATGTATTTTGAACCGGGTAGAAACTTTTTTTTTTAGAATAGATTAGAGTTAGAAAATAAATGGAGGAAGAAATATGAGATTCCGAGGGGGCTACTGACTTATTTGATAGTAGCATAGTCAGGCTTTGGCATATGTAGGGCCTCTCCTATGTTTTGAAATTGATCATGAAGCCTTCATGTATTGGATAGCATGTTTGTGATACCTATGTCTCGTTTACATGACTTATGTTCACTTTGCGCTTAATGTTTAATATCTCGTGGCTTCGTGAATACTTGCATTGTTTGAGAGTCGGAATGTGACTGTCCTTAATGAGTCATGTGCCATGTGTGGTGAGATTTTTTGTGTAGTCCATGTATTGTACTTGTGTCTAGAACTTGCCCGGTATATGAGTTGAAGCGAAATTTTAGGTGATGCTCGGTTTGAAAAATAATTTTAGGCTTTCTTTGATCTTTTTGAGCTTAGTACTTATCATAAATAAAATTTATCCCTAGTTAACCAATTTGAGCCTATTGACTTTTATTTGGTACCCACATTACAAACCTATACCGTTTTTATTTGGAATTGACATTGTTTTGATCCTTTTACCTCTTAAAGCACTTTAATTGTTAGATGAGCGCTAAAAGAAGTAAGAAGGAACTAAGTGTGGGGTGGCCTTTGAGTGAAACCAATGAAAGGAAGAAAGGTGCACTTGTTTTGTAAAATAATACACCACTAGCGAAAAAAAAAAGAAAAAAAAAAGAAAAAAAATAATAATAATAATTTGGAATAAATATAGATGAATAAATTGTTGTTTTGTTCTTGCTAGTGGGTATGAATTAAAGTAATGCTTAAAGAAAGAGAAAATATTGTTGAGGGTGATATTATTTGTGAAATTGAAGTGGGGTTGAAGAATTTGCGCTTAAGTTATTTGGTGATGTGTTAAAGTGCTTAGGAGGTTGAGTCACTATTCCTAAAATATATCCTACCCGTCCCTTAGCCCACATTACAACCATGAAAAAGTCCTAATTGATTTTAGATCGAGCGAGCTTACATTAGTAGAGATTTACATTAAGGGCAAGCTTATGGTACCAATTACATGCATGTGATTTCTTTTGTGAGAGTGAGCGATTTTCGTTGATATATGAGCATGAGATTCGAATGTGTGGATTGATTTGAATTTCTTTGTTTTTGTGAGGGCACATGGTTTCAAGAGGGATAGGTAACATTATTAGACTTCTCTAGGATGTTGGGTGTTCAAGCCACGAGTACATTGTGACAATGAGTCGGTTTTTGAGGCTAGGATTGTTATGAGCATGCTGACTTGTTTGAATATTTTTGAAGAAGGGCATAAGTAAAGGGAAGGGTATGTGATGCATAGCCTAGAGCCTAATTGTTGCAAATAACCACGGTCATAGGTGCAGTGTGCTTTGAATGATAAGAGCTTAATTTTGTTTCGTCTACTATGGGATGGTTTGTTCGAGGACGAACAAAGGTTTAAGTGTGGGGTAGTGATGTTTGGCATATTTCGATATGTGTTGATGTTACTTTACCCATGTTTTAACTACTTCTTGATGTTATTTGATCTTTAAAATTCCCAATATGGTTTAATTATTGATTTTATGACTAATTAAGTTATGTGTGACGATTTAAGGTGTTCGGAGTGCAAAATATGAAGAAAAGGTGGTCTAGCCAGAGGAAGAAGGGTTGGATGCGTCGCATCCAACCTAGAAAAACATCATCTTTCGTGCACCCTTAGCAGTGAAGTCGGCCCATAGCATCCGCCATAGCATCCGAGACTGGGAAGTAGAAGAGAAGGGTGGATGCGTCGCATCCACCCTCGCATGCAAAACTGGGAAGTAGAAGAGAAGGTGGATGCGTCGCGTCCACCCTCACATGCAAAGTTAAAAAATGGAGGACGAGGTGGATGCGTCGCATCCACCTTAGCATCAACCCCTGAAGCCGATTTGGACTAGGGTTAGGAGAACTCTAGCCCACGACTTTTGGACGCAATATATAAGCTTAAAAACGCTTTTTTTAGGGGGGAGAGATCAGGAGAAGGGGGAGAAGCCATAACCAAGTTCTAAAACCACGAAATTCGTCTTGAGTTCTTATTCTCTCTTTCTTTTATTGATTCTTATACACTCTTATGAAATTTTGGATGATTGCCTGAATATGAGTGGCTAAGAACCCTATTATTCTAGGGTCATGGGTATACATGAATGTTGATGTTTGAAGTTTAATTTGACGACGTTGGGTTTATCATATTGGGTTGTTTATTTAATTCTGTTTTTAATTATTTTGCTGAGTAGCTAACAGTGAAATACTATCTACGAATCTAGAGTTGAACTCGAAAGTGGGAACCCTAGATTGCATATAGAAGTAAATAGAGTAAGTTCTCAAACCCGGCCATCGGGGAACGGATTCGCGATTAGGATAGAGATATACCTAATTGCCTTACTCGGTTGCAATATAGGAATTGTAAATGCGTTCTTGTTAAACTTAATTCCATAGACATATAGGTATTAAGTTAACTTGAATAGGCGAGTAAGAACACGACAGATTCTTACGAGTGAAATTAACCCTGTGAATCAACAATTCAGATAAATCATTTAGTTATTTTAAACTAAGAATGCAACATGAATGTTAGATGACCCGTGACCCTGGAATATTATATCCTATTGATTGTTATTCAAAACTATTTAAGTGTTGTGTTTAATTCTTAGCAATTCATTATTTGATAGTCTTTAGGTAGTAATTTAGAAAATTATATATTTTGTTAGAAATATCTTGAATCAATAAGCTATTCGAGTTTGAATTAGTCAAAAGTTAATCATAAGTCTTCGTGGGAACGATACTTTATTCACTACTTTATTACTTGACGACCACGTATACTTGCGTGAGTGTGTTTGGACCCGACATTATAATAATTATTTCTCTCCTATTCCTTGTCAAATATTAATTCTTGAATGGATGGTCATTCATATGTGGATGTTTTATCTATTTATTCATTAATATATTTTGAAGTACATCTTTTCAGTACCAAGTGGAATTTCCAATAGAAAACATTATCCACGACGTCTGAATAATTGGTTGAGGAAAAAGAAAACATTGATAAAAGGTTGTTAGATTAAAGGACACAGTAGTATTACTTATGCTGTTAGTTTAGTGACAATGGAGACATGACTAATAAGCGTTGTGACTGGCGGTAAATATATTTTTATCATTAATAGGAGGTCTCGAGTTCGAATACTAGAGATGAAATTACTTTTGTTAAGTAACGCTTTATCTCCAAGGTAAAATTTTTAGACACAAATTCAAATTTTAACGTCCCCAAATGCGAGTATCAAATATGGGATGGGAAACAAAGAAAAAGACAGTGGTGACATTGTGGTCCAGATACAAGGGCTTGCTTATAAAGTGGTCAAAGTGATTGTGAATTTATACTAATAATATCCACTGTTAATGTTGTATGGCTTATGACCTCATTGACAGAGTCACCTGTGAAAATTACCTAATCAAGGGAAAGGCATCTATAGACACTACTTAAAAATAGTTTCACAGATTTGCTACTTTCGTTTCATGGACAATCATGAGGGTAATTTTATATTTAGGCCATTTCTACCTTCTAGTTGTGAAATAATTTCGTTTCGAAGAGATTGTCACACATTTAACAGACCAATATTTTAATATATTCTCTTTTATTTCTTTAAGTCGTCAATTATATGTTTAGAATATTAAGAATACTTTATTCGCATATATACGAGTTTACCCCAGAATTTTTCAGCTAATCCTAAATAAGTAACGCAAAGGCGGATGTACAACATTATTTATGGATTCAAATAAATCCAATATCTTTTGCCCGTACCATATATATGTATTACAAAATTTATTAAACATCTATACAAATTTAATTGTGAATTGCTCCATGAACTCACAAATTTCAAATCATAAATCCACATCTAATAGCACATGTACCAATTTAAATATATATATATAGGAAGTCAAATAAGTTCGTAGTAGATTTAATGCCGCAATTGCGCTAGTTATCACCACCTTTTTAGCACTTTAATTCAACTAAGGTGGTAGGCCACTTAAGTAAAGTATCATAATTCTTCCTGTTATTACAATTTGATGTCTGTTAAATACAAATGTATGGTAAGGTATCAAACGTCTTAACTCATATGTGGCAATGTAACGACCCGACCGATCGTTTTGAGCGTTTGCATTTTCGTTCAACTATTTGAAGTCTTGAGTAACTTTATATGATGTATTATGACTTATGTGAATCGTCGGTTTGATTTTCAGGTGATCCGAAGTTGATTTGGAAGAATGATTCTCAACTAGGAAGCCTTAAGTTGGAAGAGTTGTACAAATTTGACTTTTGTGTATTTGACTACAGATCAAAGTTTTGATGGTTCTATTAGGTACGGATGGTGAATATGGACTCGGGCATATGCCCGGATTTGCATTTGGGAGTTTCTAGAAGGTTCCGACAATAATTGACGAAAATCCGCAATTTGAAGGTTTGGATTGTTCATAAGTTTGACCGGGAGTTGACTTTGATGATATCGGGTTTGGATTTTGGTTCCGGATGTTGGAATAAGTTCTTTATATTATTTGAAAGTTGTGTGCAAAATTTGAGGTCATTCCGAGTTGATTTGATATAGTTCAGCACGAGTTCTAGAAGTTGAAAGTTTGAAAGCTCATTAAGTTTGAGTTGAGGTGCGATTCGTGGTTTTAATAATGTTATAAGTGATTTGAAGCCTCGAGCAGGTTCGAGTTATGCTTTGGAACTTGTTGGTATGCTCAGACGGAGTCCTAAGGGGCTAGGGTGAGTTTCGGACGTGTTTCAGACTATTTTGGACCATGTTAGTTCTGCTAGTTTCTACAGATTTCTGGTGCTTCATTTCTTCTTCACGTTCGCGTCCCTATCTTCGCGCTCGCAGAGTGTAAGTGGTGATCTTTTTTGCGTTCGAGTCCCTGCATTCGCATTCGCGTAGTGTTTGAGTTGGGTTAGGCAGACTTGAGAAGTTCTTCTTCGCATTTCACGAAGTAATGACCGGGTCCACGAAGGCCTGGCAGAGTTGTTCATTACGTTTGCCAGTCCAGTTCCACGAACGCGTAGCTTTATTTTGTGGCAGAGTAATTTGTGCATCGCGAATGCGAGGGTTCTTCCACGTTCGCGAAGGGCATCCCTGGGCAGTATTGTAAAGTACTATATTTCGGAGGTTTTGGTTATTGTAACACATTTTGAGTTGGGGAGATTGGATTTGGGAAATTTTGGAGAGGATTTTCACCACATGGATCGGGGTAAGTATTTTTGACTCGGTTTGGATTATATTTCATGATTCCATCTTCGATTTTTGTATTTGATTGATGATTTTAAAGGAGAAATTGGGGTTTTTTTTCTAAGTTTCCCTAAAGTGAATAGTTGGATTTTGATCATTGATTCAGAGTCAGATTTGAATGAAATTAGTATGGTTGGACTCGTAATTGAATGGGTTATCGAAATTTGTAAGATTTGTCAGGTTTCGAGGTGCGGGAACAGGGTTGAATTTTAATTTTAGTTAAAGATCGTAACTTTATTATCTGAAATTTGTTTCTCTTGCATTGTTTGTTAATATTAAGTTATTTTTGGCTAGATTTGAGTCGAGCGGAGGTAATTTTAAAAGGAAAAGGTATTTTGAGTGATGAATCGGCCTAATTGAGGTAAGTATTTTGCCTAACTTTGTGTGGAGGAAACTACCCCTTAGGTTTTGGGTGATAGTGCTAAATGAATTATGTGGAAGACATGTAGACGATGTGACAAGTATGTACACAGACTTATATGTGGTATTTGACCGGTGTAGACTTCTAGACTTCTTCCATGCATTTAATTGTATTTGTCACAACATGTTATATCTTCCATTGTTGAATTTACTCTCACATTCCTTATTTGAAGTTGTTAGTACATGTTCTATATTTTATTGTCAAGTTCACTCTTATATGTTTTATTTGTTAATTGTAATTACTTGTTGAATTCATATCTTATCTTCCACATGCCTTAATTGTTAATTGATTCTTGGTGATCGTGTCTTTATTTATAAATTTTCATTACTTGCTATTTGATTTTGAGAGTTATCGTGTAACTTTATCATCAATTTATGTCTTCTTGTGTAGATTTGTTATTATGTTTGGTTTTGTGATACGTCGTAGTTGGTTGTGTAATGTCTATTACTTTGGGATCGAGTTGCATGCCGCAACGGTATTGAAATGATATGAAAAGAAATGATATGGAGCGATAAGGATAGATGATATGATATGATATATTTGCGAAGTTATATAACTATACACATGAATGATGCAATCTCCTTTAGGCCTTATGGCGATATGGGTGAGATGGCCCTCGTGATGTTGATTTTCCCATTGCACCTTAGTTGTGCTTGATTTTCTCCGTATTGTATTATTACTGTTCATTTTCCACAACTATATTTATGCACTCTAACGTGCTTGATGTTGGCATATATGTGATTAGTGAGCCCAAGCATTTTGGCTTGATGGGTATCCCTATATGGATTGATATATTTGGGATCGGGTTCCGTGCCACAACGGATTATGTGAGATTCCCTTTCTTGTGTTTAATTTATGATTTATTTCCCCTTTGTGGGATGAGTTAATGAAATTATATTTTTGTTGTTATATCTGTTGCACTTGTCAGGTAGTCCTCATAACTTACTTTCTTTTTATTTTTGCTGCATATCGGAGTTTTGCTTATTTGGTTTAAGGACCGTGTTGTGTGAGAACCCATGTTGTTTTGGAATGACTCCTGGCATGCCCGGGGACGAACGTATATTTAAGTGGGGGAGGATGTAACGAACCGACCTGTCGTTTTGAGCATTTGCATTTCCGTTAAGTTGTTTTAAGTCTTGAGTAGCTTCGTATGATGTATTATGACTTGTGTGAATTGACGGTTTTGGTTTCCAGGTGATCCGGAGTTGATTTGGATTAATGATTCTCAAATAGAAAGCCTTAAGTTGGAAGAGTTGACGAAGTTTGACTTTTGTATTTTTGACCCATTTGATGGTTCCGTTAGGTATAGATGGTGATTTTGGACTCGGGCGTATGACCGAATTTACATTTGAGAGTTTCCAGAAGGTTCCGGCTCTAATTGGCAAAAGTTGGAAATTTGAAGATTAGAAATGTTCATAAGTTTGACCAGTAGTTGACTTTAATGAAGTCAGGTTCGGCTTTTAGTTTCTGGAATTGGAAAAGTTTCTTTATGTTGTTTGGAACGTGTTTGCAAAATATAAGGTCATTCCGAGTTGATTTGATATGGTTCGGCACGAGTTCTGGAAGTTGAAAATTTGAAAGTTTATTATTATTTGATTTGAGGTGCGATTCGTGGTTTTGATGATGCGATAAGTGATTTGAGACCTCGAGCAAGTTCGTGTTATGCTTTGAGACTTGTTGGTATATTCGAACAGGGTCCCGATGGGCTCGGATGAGTTTCGTACTAGTTAGGACCATGTTAGTTCTGCTGGTTTCTCCTGATTTCTGGTGCTTAATTTCTTCTTCGTGTCCGTGCCCCTGTCTTCACGTTCGCGGAGTGTAAGTGGTGATTTTCTTTGCATTTGCGTTCCTGCATTTGCGTTCGCGTAGTGTTTGAGCTGGGCTGGGCGGACTTGAGGAGTTCTTCTTTGCGTTCGCAAAGTAATGACCACGTTCACAAAGTCCTGGCGGAGTTGTTCATCACGTTCGCGAGTGAAACTCTGCGAACACGCAGCTTTATTTTGTGGCAGAGTACTTTGTGCTTCGCGAACGTGAGGGTTCTTCCGCATTCGCGAAGGGAATCCCTGGACAGCGTTATAAAGTACTCTATTTATGAGGTTTTGGTTATTTTAACACATTTTGAGTTGGGGAGCTCGGAATTAGGTGATTTTTGGAGAGGATTTTCACCACATGGATTGGTGTAAGTATTTTTGACTTGATTTTTATTATATTCCATGATTCCATCTTTGATTTTTGTATTTGGTTGATGATTCTAAAGGAGATATTGGGGGTTTTGGTCTAAATTTCCCTAAAGTGAATAGTTGGATTTTGAATATTTATTCAGAGTCGGAATTGAATAAAATTAGTATGGTTGGACTCGTAATTGAATGAGTTGTCAGAATTTGTAAAATTTATCGGGTTCCGAGGTACGGATACAGGGTTGACTTTTGGGTTGACTTTTGATTTTAGTTAAAGATTGTAACTTTGTTATCCTAAATTTGTTTCTCTTGCATTGTTTGTTAATATTAATTTATTTTTGGCTAGATTTGAGCCGAGCAGAGGTGAAATTTAATAGAAAAAGCTATTTTGAGTGATGAATCGGCCTAATTGAGGCAAGTATCTTGCTTAACTTTGTGTGGGGAAAACTACCCCTTAGGTTTTGGGTGATGGTGCTAAATGAATTATGTGGAAGACGTGTACACGATGTGACAAGTGTGTACACATGCTTATATATTGTATTTGACCGGTGCAGACTTCTAGACTTCTTCCAAGCGTTTAATTGTATTTGTCACAACTTGTTATATCTTCCATTGTTGAATTTGCTCTTTCTTGTTTGTGTTCTATATTTTCTTATCAAGTTCACTTTTATATGTTTTATTTGTTAATTGTAATTACTTGTTGCAGTCATGCCTTAATTGTCACATGACTTAATTGTTAATTGATTCTTGGTAATCGGGTCTTTATTTATAAATTGTCATTACTTGCTATTTGATTTTGGGAGTTATCGTGTAACTTTATCATCCGTTTGTGACTTATTGTGTAGCTTCGTTATTGCGTTTGGTTTTGTGATGCGTCGTAGTTGGTTGTAGTTGTTTGTGTTATGCCTATTACTTTGATATCAAGTTGCACGCCGCAACGGTATTGAAATGATATGAAAAGATATGATATGGAGTGATAAAGACGGATGGCATGATATAGGTGGGATCGGTTTGCACACCGCAACGTATATTATTATTATTATTATTATTATGTGGGATCGGGGACAATGCAAGATATTATTATTATTATTATTATTATTATTATTATTATTATTATTATTATTATTATTATTATTATTATTATTATTATTATTATTGTGTACATTGAGTTGCACGGCGTAACAGATTAATATATTATAATTATTGTGACAGTAAAGTTATCCTAAATTGCTATTCTCATGGTGCGTTCTATGTTGGAACTGTTTATCGGTTGGACAATTATTTTTTTCCTTAAATCATTTCACTGGTATTTGATCATATTTGGTTGACCGTTGTTAATCCAGTATTGGGAGGATAGTAACTTCTTGTGCGAGTCATGCATTCTACATGGTTTATTGTGCTACTCTAATGTGCCAATATGTGCCTCCGTTATTACTGGAAAAAATTAAATGTCAAGGTGAATTTACATGCGTAGGGTCACTATCTCATATTCTGTTGAGTTGTTGGTTGTCACGACCCAAACCGTAGGTCCCCGACGGGCACCCGGTGCCTAACTCAACCGAGTACCAACGTAACATATCATTCTTATCATACTATCATGGGTAAATGTACGGAAAGGCCGTCATGAGATAACTAGAATTAAACATAAGAGAATACTCGACATGGGATGACCCAACATGATATAGAATCTTATGCATGCGACATATGGGCCTATAAGGCTAACATGATCATTTGTATACTCAAAATATAGGCCGACAAGGCCATACAAATATCCATATACATGACATCTGTCTACAAGCCTCTAAAAGCATATAAACATCATAAAGGTCAGGACAGGGTCGCACCATACCAATTAATACATATCCAAATCATACTGACCAAATAGGCAACTCCGGAGCAAGTGGAGCGCACCAACACCTTCCGCTGAGTTGATAGCCTACTAGGAGGACTCTCAACCTATCTATCGGGACCTGTGGGCATAAAACGCAACGTCCCCATGCAAAATGGACGTCAGTATAAATAAAATATCGAGTATGTAAGGCATGACAATAGTATATAAAAGACATGAAAGAAACATGGAATAAAGAACTCAACCTGTAATTCTGAATAGCTCTGTGAATCATGAAAAATTTATAATGTCATTCATGTGCTTATAAATGCCATACCATGCATAGGTATATGCGTACATAACATCATCAAGGCTTAGAGGGCATCCTATCATATCTTCTCAGTCACTGTGGGTGAAACCATCAACGTATACCAGCCGATTAGGTGGTGGTGTGTATATAACGATATAACCTTTTTCCATATCCCATATACATATAATATATGCGTATATAACGCTATCTGGTTATGGGTCAATGTACATGTATAAATGAATACAATACATAATTAAGTAAGTTAGTAAGATCTCTCGGAATGTCATAATATCAATATGACTTCGGTTAATATCATGAAATAAACTTTATCAACTTATGTATTTTCTGAGACTGTGAACAGACGATAGAATCATAGGACACATGGGGAATCAAGAACATAGGCAACCCTAGTACTTCTAAGAATTGAATCATTAGTGAATGTTGCGTGCTTGCTCGTTTCATTGCATCATATAGATCATGCCAAAAGGAAAGAAGGGATAGCCTTTACATACTTTTGCAATCTTCTCTCCAATCGTCAACCAAGCTCAATATGATCTTCTTACATCTACAATGAGTAACCCGATTTCGTCGTCATCATAAATAAGCATTGTAACTCTCATATTTCAAAACCAATATTCTACAAGAAAATTTACAGCACCTCCCTTATATTTAATACATCCCATAAGTTACTAAAAGTCACAAAACAGCCCAAAAAACAACAATATAATTCACAATAAGTTCTCTGATTACTTCAACAACCATTTTGAGCGGCATGCTCGATTTACAATTAACAAAATATAATTTTATCTAATTCATTTTCCATGAATACAACTTATATAACATCATACATATTCTTACCATATCATTTTAAACCCAAAACATCATAAGAATAATCTTCAAAAATAGTCCACAGGCCTAGCACCTTAACCTTTATTGTCAACCTCTTGTTTTTCATGTTATCTTCTTCAATCCATTGAATTAGCCCATAGATAATCTTAACAACAGCATACACAATATAATAAAACTATTTATAACAATTTTCATCCACAACAAACCATATATATAGCCTCAATACATCCCACAAAAAAAAGATAACGATTCCTTATGCCATGTCAATTACTATCTTGAAGATTTTAACTCAAATAACTCAAACAACACATGATTAACCTTAAGCACAACCAAGAACATGATTTACATACCTTAGTCAGTAGATAAAACTTGAAATCCCCAGGTGGTGTAGCTCACAATAACCCTCAATCACACCACAACACTCTAGAAACTCTCTTCTTCACTTAGGCTAACTTTGATATTTGATTATGGTGTATTTCTTTGGAATTTGTTTGGAGCCTTTGGGGAACTGTTTGGGAGGGTTTGGAGGGTGTGAGACTGGAAGGAGGATGAAAAATGAGCAACGCTCATCCCAAAAATGAGATAAGAATAAGTGTAGTTTGGGCCCCGACCAAGTGGGTCCCATAGGGCTTCCTACGCAGTCTCGCGAATATGCAAATATCTCTCTACACCGATGTAGTATTGATGAACGGTTTGCGGAGTTATAAAATATATACATGGGTATTTAATTAAATATAAATATATCCCTGTAACTCTCAATATATTGGGAGAAAACTGTCTCACAACCTGGCCTATAAACCTGCCAATTTCTCCGAAGTGCGGCGATGTGACTTGGCGACCCTATTTTAAAAATACATATTTCTCTAACTCGATATCGTATGAATAAATGGTTTAGACCATTGGAAACTAGGTTCAAATACCTTTATTTGGGTATGATATATGTCCCAAAATGACATCATAAAGTGTACAAATTAATTTCTTAAAATGACTCGTTACAAGTAAAATCTTAGCTCGATTTTTTCGCAACTTAAATCTGATTTTTTTCAAACTTTATATTTCATATCAAAACATCATATATAGTCATATCATAACTTTAAAATTATTTAAATCATGATTAACAAGTCTCATATTCATCTTAACTTACTTAAGACTTCGGTAAACCTTTCTTATCCTTGTAGAAGAATTTTGTCCTTTTTGAGCTTACATTAGATAATCCTATAATGACGGTGACGTCTGAAGTATGGGATGTAACAACATGTCCCCTTAGAAATATTTTTCCCCAAATGATAACTCTTAAAGGCTTGCGAAAATAGGACATAACATCATTAAATCACTTTATATACTTTCAAAGAGGATTTCATTTTCAAGCTTACATCAATTGACTTATGACGTACTTTCACGTACAAAAACATGGGGTGTAACATCATTACCCACTTTTGGAAAATTCGTCCTCGAATGTTGACTGATGCGCTTATCATTCTTATAACTTACAGCTCTTAAGAATACTTTAATATTGTCCTTTGCCATCTAGGAAACTGTTATATGAATAAATCCAACGGCCATGGCATTCCTCCCTTTAGGCCTCTTTCTCATGCAACGACTCATGGTCAGAATTCTTCCAATCTCATAACTATTGCTACCTTCTATCATCCAGTCTGTACGACTTTGTCCTTGTATGTGCGCCTATGCGACTCTTCTCTCATTTTTCTCCAGCTTTTATCCAATCTCTAGGCCTCACTTTGTGAACATATATAGGACTACAACAAGTTGTCCCTCTGGGCATCTATAGGTATACTGAAGTTCTTAGCTTGGTACTTTGTTGAATGTACCACTATTGCTATATTTTATTTCCTAGCCTTGGTTATTTGTCCTTATGGCATTAGTGCATCTAGGTAGGTCATACCATACTATAACACTTACTTCGGTTTATTATTACCGAGGTATGCTACCTAACTCCAGGTTAATCTCCCACTGCTTATCCCATATGTATAAATCTAAGTCCTTTAAATGCTTCCTTATTACTGTTTATCTAAATATGGCATCATAACCTCCTCTCATACTTTGGAATTTGTATTCATCTATTGTTGATTCACCTTAATATTGATCTATATCTACCACTGATAACTTGAGACCTCTTACGTAATACATTGCCACTAGGGTCTCACGTCTCATCGGGGAACATCTGAAGTGATTTTTCTGATCCACCTAGGGGTGATACTATACTTCAATAACCGTATTTCATAACATCCCGGTGTGATTCATCTTATATGGTTATTCTAATCTCATGCAATTCATGAAATCCTTTTTTTTTAAAAATCATTACTCATTCAAACGCCTAAACGACATCCTCTTATCTATCACCATTACACCCTTATTCTACTATAAGGCCATCATTTCATCTCTTCTAATTGCTCCTAGTCTTAGACTCCTCCGAGTCAATTCAAGCTATACTGAGCTTTCTATAACTTACGGAAACCATCAACTCTCTTATTTTGATGGGCTTAATCCCAGACCTTACCTATTCTTGTCACCTTCTCACTTATCTTTACTTATACTTACTCCTATCTGCCTAAACCCTTGTCGTTCTACTATACTTTAGCTTGCGATCTACACATATCTATTCATACTACTCGCAACCTTTCTTTAACTTGCTAGCACCATAGATTTCCTTTCGTGCCTTCTCAGTTACCTTTAAATGTAAGCAATTACTTTTCCTGATCGTTTTGCCACTTGTTGCATGAATACTTGGCTTATCTTGTTGCCCATGAATACTGGAATTTCATGTAACTCATATGATCTCAAATATCACCTTTTGATTTTTTTCTTCCCGTTCATTAGCCACGATAGGTGCCACTTTTTTATGAAGTACATATAATGTTGTTGTGATACGTTGTTACAAGACCATTTTTTCTTTATGTCACTATGCTTAGTTTGAAGCCTTATTCCTTATTTCCTCAGTTAGTCTTTCTTTGTAGTACTTAAGGGAGACCATTTGACTCAATACATAAGGTCTGATTATGCTTTGTCTTAACTTACCTTTCATACTGGCTCCTTATGTATCGAGTGTTCATTCCCACTTATTTATCAGTATTATTTGGTGTGGAACCCTTACTGCCTCTCCCCGGCGTCATGCTTGCATAATGTTCTGGAGTCGTATCATATCTGTAGGATATGAATAAATGCAATCTCATTCCTTTCACCATTTACCACATTCTTTCTTTACTATTCCATAGTTACCTCTTCATCTTTGGCGTCTTTTCATATCTTTACTGACATCTTACCCGCCTTGCGGTAACCCTTCTGTACCAAGGATAACTAAAGTTCTTATGCACAAGGGTGACACCTAGTGTAACAAGCACACTTAGTCCTATAAGCTTAACTTTGTTCATAGTGTATCAAGCCTAACCTCGATGGATTAGTGACGAGGTTAGGTCAAGACACCTACAGGACATAGAAACATATACAAGATGTAACATAAAACTAACAATGGCAGGATTATAATTTATGACTAACGACGATGATAAATGGAAACTCGAATTTCAGCAAGAAGTAGACGAGTAATAGAACAACAGCATAATCAGACCACTGATGGGATATGAACAAACTCAATAAGAAAATGGATAACAACTCAATTAATCAAATAGTTCTCAGCGAATGGACTTGCAACAAGATTTACCCCGAAGTACCACTCCTCAAAATCATAAATCATGATCCATAATTTCCAAATCTTGCACATATGGCACCTCGTGCCCATAATAATAATCATCTTCGCACATTAAAGTCCTCATGCTACCATGTGCATCACATCCATTTCAATATCAATTAAGATGATCGAGAGATATATTTAAACACAATAAAGCATAGTAACAACCTTGAATAAAATTAGGCGTCAAATAAGATAATGTATTTATTTTAGGATTCAAATAAAGTAAAATAAAGGACATGTTGTACAATTAGAGTATCAGATGGTTTTAGTTTAGAAACTAATAAAGATAAAGTAAAAATATCATATTTAGACAAAACAACCTCAGTTAAATTAACGGGTTAAATATAGAATTTGTTATAAATAATATATGATAACAATTTTAAATAATGTACACATCAATAGGGTGATGAGTAAAATTTGAGAATCCAATTAAAGTAAATGTGATAAACATTTAAAATAGTAAAGAACCGAGTGAGATAACGAGTTCTATCTTAAGAGACACGTAAAATAAGACATGTTAATAATTATTATATTAAAAGGAAAACCGTTATGTTACAACCCATGTTTTTGTACGTGAAAGTACGTCGTAAGTCAATTGATGTGAGCTTGAATATGAGATCTTCTTTGAAAGTATATAAAGTGATTTAATGATGTTACGTCCCATTTTCGCAAGACTTTAAGAGTTATCATTTGGGGACCAATGTTTCTAAGGGGACATGTTGTTACGCCCCATACTTCATACGTCACTGTCATTATAGGATTATCTAATGTAAGCTAAAAAGGGACAAAATCCTTTTACAAGGATAAGGAAGGTCTACTGAAGTCTTAAGTAAGTTAAGATGAATATGAGACTTTCTAATTATAATTTAAATAATTCTAAAGTCATGATATAACTATATATGATGTTTGGATATGAAATATAAAGTTTGGAAATAATCGGATTTAAGTTGCGGAAACGTCGAGCTAAAATTTGCCTTGTAACGAGCCATTTTGAGAAATTAATTCGTAAGCTTTATGATGTCATTTTGGGACATATATCATACCACAATTAAAGTATTTAAACCTAGTTTTCAACAGTCCAAACCATTTATTCATACGATGTCGGGGTAGAGAAATATGAATTTTTAAAGTAGGGTCGCCAAGTCACGTCGCCGCACTTCGGAGAAACTGGCAGGTTTATAGGCCAGGTTGCGAGGAAGTTTACTCCTAATATATTAAGAGTTATAGGGAGATCTTTATATTGAATTAAATCCCCATGTATATATTTTCTAACGCCGCAAACCATTCATAAATACGGCATCGGTGTAGAGAGATATTTATATTTTTGCGAGACTGTGTAGGAAGCCCTATGGGATCCACTTTGTCGGGACCCGACCTTCACTTATTCTTATCTCATTTTTGGGATGACCTATGCTCATTTTATTTCCTCCTTCCAGTCTTACACCCTCCAATCCCTCCCAAACAGTTCCCTAAAGGCTCCAAACAAATTTCAAAGAAATACACCATAATCAAACATCAAAGTTAGCCTAAGTGAAGAAGAGAGTCTCTATAGTATTGTGGTGTGATTGAGGGTTGTTGTGAGCTACACAATCTGGGGATTTAAGGTTGTATCTACTGACTAAGATAAGTAAATCATGTTCTTGGTTGTGCTTAAGGTTAATCATGTATTGTTTGAGTAAATATCTTCCAGATAGTAATTGACATGGCATAAGGAATCGTTATCGTTTTTTGTGGGCTGTGTTGAGGCTATATATATGGTTTGTTCTGGATTAAAATTGTTATAAATAGTATGATTATGTTGTGTTTTCTTTTGTTAAGCTTATCTATGTGCTAATTCAGTGGATTGAAGAAGATAACATGAAAAATAAGATATTGACGATAAATGTTAAGGTGCTAGGCGTGTGGACTATTTTTTATGATTATTCTTATGATGTTTTGGGATAAAAATGATCTGATAAGCATAAGTATGATGTTATATCATTTGTAGGAAGATTCATGGAAAAGGAATTGGATTAAATTATATTTTATTAATTGTAAATCGAGCTTGCCGCTCAAAATGGTTGTTGAAGTAATCAGAGAGCTTATTGTGAATTATATTGTTGTTGTTTGGGCTGTTTGGTGACTTTTAGTAACTTATGGGATGTATTAAAAACAAGGGAGGTGTTGTACGTTTTCTTATAGAATATTGGTTTTGAAATATGAGAGTTACAATGCTTATATGATGACGACAAAGTTGGGTTACTCATTGTAGACGTAAGAAGATCATATTGAGCTTGGCTGACGATTGGAGAGAAGATTGAAAAGGTATGTTAAGGCTATCCCTTCTTTCATTTTGGAATGATACATATGATGCAACGAAACGTGCAAGCACGCAACATTCACAAATGATTCCATTCTTAGAAGTACTAGGGGTGCCTATGTTCTTGATTCCCCATGTGTCCTATTATTCTATCGTCTGTTCATGGGTCTCAGAAAATACGTAAGTTGATAAAGTTTATTTCATGATATTAACTGAAGGCATAGTGATCTTATGACATTCCGAGAGATCTTACTGACTTACTTCATTATGCATTACATTCATTTATACATGTACATTTATCCATGACTAGATGGCGTTATATACGCGTATATTATATGTATATGGGATGTGGGAAAAGGTTATAGAGTTATATACGCACCACCAACTGATCAACTGGTATACGTTGATGATTTCGCCCACAGTGACTGAGATGATATGATGCGATACCCTCAGAGTCTTGATGATGTTATGTATGTATATACCTATGCATGGTATGGCATTTATACGCACATGCATGACATTATAAATTTTTCATGATTTACAGAGCTATTCAGAATTACAGGTTGAGTTCTTTAATCCATGTTTCTTTCATGTCTTTCAGAATTACAGGCATGCCTTAGCTACTCGATACTTTATTTGTACTGACATTCATTTTACATGGGGACGCTGTGTTTGATGCCCGCAAGTCTCGATAGACAGGTTGAGAGTCCTCCTAGTAGGCTATCAGCTCAGCGGAAGGTGTTGGTGCACTCCACTTGCTCCGTAGTTACTTATTTGGTCAGTATGATTTGGACATGTATTAATTGGTATGGTGGGACCCTGCCCCGACCTTTATGATGTTTATGTACTTTTAGAGGCTTGTAGACAGATGTCATGTATATGTATACTTGTATGGCCTTGTCGGCCTATGTTTTGAATATACAAATGATCATGTCGGCCTTATAGGCCCGTTTGTCAGATGCATAAATTTCTATATCATGTTGGGTAATCCCATGTTGAGTATTCTCTTTAATTCTAGTTATCTCATGAAGGCCTTTCCTGTTCATTTACCTATGATAGTATGATAAGAATGATACGTTACGTTAGTACTCGGTTGAGGTAGGCACCAGGTTCCCATCGCGGCCCTACGGTTTGGGTCGTAACAAAAGTGGTATTAGAACAGTTCTATCTTAGGGAGTTTACAAGCTGTGTCTAGTAGAGTCTTATTTATGGGTGTGTTGTGCACCACACTTATAAACAGGAAGCTAAAGGGCATTTATGACTGTCACTCTTTCTTCGTACTCTAGATCATGGGGTAGAGCTCTATTGTAAGAATTCAAACTCCTAAATTTTATTTTATTCGTAATACAACGATACCTCCATCTAGAAAGACAGTTGGTAAGAGATTAAATGTGGTTGTGGAAGAGTTGAGTCGTAGGAACTCAATTTTGCATCATGCTTATGATGAGTAAATGTGAGGTCTTCAGCAGATCATGTGTGTACTAAGATGTATAAACTTCTTGATAAGGAGCCCTAAGACAAGAATATCTATCCACCCATATGGTAAAAAAAATAAGAGAATCATAAGGTAGATACAAGTTTTGGAAAGTAAAAGAAGCAAGATGAAGAAGGGCACGAGGTACCCAGTTAATGAAGATTATCAATATTTGTAATTCAGACATAGAAATACAAGCATTATGAGTTACTTTCAATAGTAATAGAGTTATATACAATTGGCCACACTCGACTTAATTATGCCCTATGGGTGCCATCAGATATAGTTTAAGAGAAGGCTAGGATATCAGGATCCATCTGGGATTAAAGTAACTCAAAAATGATGGATTGATTGTTATCATTAGCTAACATTTTCGAAGAAAGTGCAAATGTGGTAATAGATCTCCTTGTGAGACACCTAGATGGATTCTAGAATAGTACAATCAGATATGAATACTACAATGTTCAGAAATTTCAAAAGATAGGCAGTGGAATCCTAGAAGGGATAAATAGTTACCTTAGTATGACTCCAGCCCCGAGTAAAAAAAGGAGAATGTTAGGTATTCCAAAGAGCCAGTGAGATGAAGAAAGAGGAGATAAAAGTGAGAATGTTTTGTTGAAGTTTTCAGAATAAAGTGATAGACAAAAATATTATCTGGAGAATAAGAACAGAGTAAATGAAGAATCGTGAGTAAGATGTGTTATATATGGGTGATAACGGTAAATAAAAATATGATAAGATGATAGAGTCTATAGTTAAGTGAAGGAAAAAACAAGAGGAGACATGCTTTGAAACAATAGAAGAGTATAAGCCATAAAGTCATATCCTTCTTTCAATAAATAAGTTGGTGACTCCAATGTGATTACTACCATAAGGAAACATTATACCCCGAGGTATTAGAAATTAGTATGAGCTGGTGAACAAGATAAAATTAATATGAATTAGGGACCAAATGATTTGTCAATAGCCGGCATCATGAGAATTTTAGAGATCACGTTCCAGCGATAATAGAATGGACAACAAAAGAATAACCTTTAAAGGTCATTCAGGAAGACGCTTCCCTAGATACCATTGTGGTGTACTCATGCTACACTTTTGCACATTTTTTTGCAGATTCAGGTACTTTTGATCGTGTTTTTGAGAGTTGTGTCTGCACGGCTGGAGACTTCAAAGTATACCTGCCTAACGTTTGCATTCCTCACAGTCACCTTAAGTTATCCTCCCTTTACTGTATATTCGTTTATCAGACAATATTGTATTAGAGGTTTTAGTATGTTTTTGTAGAGCTTATGACTCAGTTTTACCGGGTTTTGGGAGTGTTGTATTATGATTTTTGCATTGGAGTTATTATAAGACTTCTCAATTTTATTTCATATTTTTAGTCTTTATTTCTGTAATATTTCCTTGCTGATTAGGCTTACCTACTATTAGAGACTAGGTACCATCACGACATCCTAAGGTGGAAAATGGGGTCATGACAGGTTGGTATCATAGTTCTAGGTTCATAGGTGCTACGAGTCATAAGAAAGTTTAGTAGAGTCTTCCGGATCAGTATAGAGATGTCTAATCTTATCTTCGAGAGGCTATAAAACTATTTGGAAATTCCACTACTTTCATTTCTTATCGCGTGGAGCTGATTCAGCTTGAAGGATATATCTTATATTTCTTTGCATCCACTCTAGTATGATATTGTGCCCTCGGTATCAACTATGCGTCGACGGTTCGTGATGCTGCAGATGGGCTACGAGGGGGCCATAGATGCTCGATCAGTGTCTCGAGGTGTTGTCGAGACTGAGGATGCCTATGTATTGAGAGATCATTCAGTTGTTCACGTGGGGGTGTTGTGGGTTCTAGCATCTGGTTGATAAGTACGAGCTAATTGGGAAGATTTAATTGATTGCCTAATCATCGCGATCGTGGTAGGGGTATGAAAGGGTGTTGATTTGAGGATACTTAGTGGTTCTAGAGACTATTTATTTTGTATGGGTCTTCTATTCAATTAAAGGTACATATTATCATTCAAGGCACTTGAGGAAATGGGCATGACTGTCACGAGGATGGACATGCACTTAGTAGGTGATTTGAGGTATCGTATAATTGGAGTTGTTCCAACTGTGAAGGTGGGTATTGTGGATCATCAGATGTAATGCCATACGACTTCGTGCCAAGTGAGGGAGTCCACTGTCGACGATCAGATTGCAGGGTCATGTGTTATATTAGTTTTGGCCTGAGATGTATATGTGGCATTGAATGGTTCCCCAAAACTTGTATATGATTAAGATCTGATATTTGCATGGGATAATGCTGGGACTTGCGGTATTTCTGAAACATTAATAAATCCACATTTCTGTAACAGAGGGGTTAGAGAAATAACTTCATATTCACAGAAGGCCTATTTAGAGTGGGTATCTCGGTTGCAGCATCATAGGATGATTCAGAGGAAATGCATTGGTTTATGAGCTTTTGGGCTACGTGGTTCGTGCTAGGATGTTCTGTATTGAGCTTTGGTTTTGTTATTATTGTGTACCAATAGGAAGAAGTATTACCCTAAAGAGAAGTTGAGGAGGATTCGAAGCAATGGGTCAGCTCGGTGCCACTAGGGCAAAATAGCAATAAAGTACTCTTGGGTTTGATGGTTTGCATGACTTGGTTGAGTTAGGAAAATTCAGTTCTAAGGGCTTGGTTATGTGCGGCACGATGTCGGAGAGTTCTCGATGGTGTCGACCACATCTTGAGTTGGCTGATTGCTACTAGAATAAAGAATATATTATGCTTTATGGATTTCTCCTGGATGAATATCAAAAGTTAAGAGAATGTTGGCATTATTGGATATCACATGTGAAGAGCATACATTTTAGGAGGGCACCTTGTGTTTTGACTTGCAGATGCTTGACTAGTGATACAGTGATCGCCTGGTTTTGGGGCTTCTAAGATTCAGGTTTTGCTACCTGGCATGAAACGTCTATGTGTGTATTTTCCATAAGATGATATAGTACGAGTGATGTTTCAGTCATTAGTGGTTGGGTTGAGATTGGGTATGGAGATTCTGGTATTCATGAGGTTTTGGGGCTGGATGTCCTCGTAGGTGGACTCTTCTTTGATTGGTGATTATGAAGAAATGTTGAGAATCATATAACTGATGGTATGAGTTATGGATAAATTGTTATGGACATTTTGGAAGTTAATTTATATGTTTGGGGGTGATCGGAATTGGTATAGGGGCTATTTGTAAGACTAATGAGAATGTGTATTCTATATATCAGATCGGGTTTTGTTACTATCATGTAATTGCTATCCTGGGTATAGTACCAGGCAGAATGGATGTTATTCGTGACCTAGTCTATGTTATGTGCTTCTCTCTTATGATATGATGGGTTGTAAAGTTATATGACTATTCGCACACATGTTGTAATCTCGTTTAGGCCTTATGACGATATGGGTGAGATGGCCCTCGTGATGTTGATTTTCTCATTACACCTTAGTTATGCTTGCTTTTCTCCGTATTGTATTATTCATGTTCATTTTTCCACAATTGTATTTGTGCACTCTAACGTGCTTGATGTTGGCATATATGTGATGAATGAGGCCGAGCATTTTGGCTCGATGGGTATCCCTATATGGATAGATATATTTGGGATCGGGTTGCGTGCCGCAACAGAGTTATGTGGGATTCCATTCCTTTTGTTTAATTCATGATTTATTTTCCCTTTGTGGGATGAGTTAATGAAATAATATTTTTGTTGTTATATTTGTTGCACTTGTTAGGTAGTCCTCGTACATTGTTTTCTTTCTATTTTGCTGCATATCGGAGTTTTGTTTATTTGGTGTAAGGACCGTGTTGTGTGATAACCCATGTGGTTTTGGTGTGACTTCTTAGCTGGGTTGTTTGTATTGGCTAAGATACGGTTTCTACACCTGAGTTTTGCACTATCGTATTGGGATGAGGAGTGTTTGGAAGAGTGATACCATATTTCAGCAAAAATTAGGAAATGGTTCCTTATCAGACGAGAGTGCTTCTTGGCTTGTTGATTTCATGGGTGGTTATGAGTTTCTACATGTTTCATTTATCATAAGCATCATTGCGAAGGTCCAGAATGAGGTTTTATTGTATTACTGGTACCAAAATTGTTATTGGGAAGATATGGTGGTCAGACGTTTTTGTTGCGGGAATCTGAGTTATATGGAATATCGTGTGATTATACCTTGGGCTAAGTTTGTGGCTCGATTCATCTTGTTTAGGCTTATATAATGTATTGATGCGAGATTCGGGTCTTATGATGAGTTTCAGATGTGGAGGATTGGGTTCTAAGGTTTATGGATTAAGGATGAGGTGGAAGCTTAAGTTAAGTTGTGTTGTCAAGGGTGACATGGAATCACCCCCGGGTATATGTATGGTGAACTCATGCAGTGATTTGATAGCTTTGGAATCACTCCGAGCACGCTGGAGGACGAACATATGTTTAAGTGGGGGGAGATGTAACGACTCGACCGATCTTTTTGAGCATTTAAATTTCCGTTCAGTTGTTTGAAGTCTTGAGTAGTTTCATATGATGTATTATGACTTGTGTGAATCGTCGGTTTTGGTTTCTAGGTGATCCAGAGTTGATTTGGATGAATGATTCTCAACTAGGAAGCCTTAAGTTGGAAGAGTTGACAAAGTTTGACTTTTGTTTATTCGGTCTCGGATCGGAGATTTGATGGTTCTGTTAGGTCTGGATGGTAATTTTAGACTCGAGAATATGCCCGAATTTTCATTTGAGAGTTTCTAGAAGGTTCCGGTACTAATTGGCGAAACGCGGCAATTTGAAGATTTGGAATGTTCATAAGTTTGACCGAGAGTTGGCTTTGATGATATTGGGTTCTGATTTTGGTTTCGGATGTTGGAAAAGGTTCATTATGTTATTTGGAACTTGTGTGCAAAATTTGAGGTCATTCCGAGTTGATTTGATACGGTTCAGCGCAAGCTCTGGAAGTTGAAAGTTCATTAAGTTTGATTTGATGTGTGATTCGTGGTTTTGATGATGCTATGAGTGATTTAAGGCCTCGAGCAGGTTCGTGTTATGCTTTGGGGATTGTAGGTATGTTCGGACGGGGTCCGAGTGGCTCGAGTGAGTTTCAAATGGGTTTCAGACTATTTTGGACCATGTTAGTTCTATTGATTTCTGGTGCTTCATTTCTTCTTCATGTTCGCGTCCCTGTCTTCATGTTCGCGGAGTATAAGTGGTGATCATCTTCGCATTCGCGTCCCTACATTCGCATTCATGTAGTGTTTGAGTTGGGCTGGGCGGACTTGAGGACTTCTTCTTCGTGTTCGCGAAGTAATGACAATGTTCATGAAGGCCTAGCGGAGTTGTTCATCACGTTCGCAAGTGAAGTTCCGCGAACGCGTAGCTTTATTTTGTGGCAAAGTAATTTGTGCATCACGAATGCGAGGGTTCTTCCGCATTTGCGAAGGCCATCCTTGGGTAGTGTTATAAAGTACTATATTTTGGACATTTTGGTTATTTTAACACATTTTGAGTTGAGGAGATCTTATTTGAGAGATATTTGGAGAGGATTTTCACCACATGGATTGGGATAAGTATTTTTTATTCGATTTTTGTTATATTCCATGATTCCATCTTTGATTTTTGCATTTGAGTGATGATTTTATGGAGAAAGTCTAAATTGCCCTAAAGTGAAGAGTTGGATTTGAATATTGATTGGGAGTTTGAATTGAGTGAAATTAGTATGGTTGGAATCGTAATTGAATGGGTTGTCGGAATTTGTAAGATTTGTCGAGTTCCAAGGTGTGGTCTCGGGGTTGACTTTTGGTTTGACTTTTGATTTTAGTTAAAGATCGTAACTTCATTATCCGAAATTTGTTTCTCTTGCATCGTTTGTTAATATTAAATTGTTTTTGTCTAGATTTGAGCTAAGCGGAGGTGAATTTTAAAAGAAAAGCAATTTTGAGTGATGAATCGTCCTAATTGAGGCAAGCATCTTTGTCATGACCCGAATTTCCACCTTCGGGCCGTGATGACGCCTAACATTTCACTTGGTAGGCAAGCCAATGTTAGAGGATCTTTAAGACAATTTTAATCAATTCAATAAAGTAAAACCAACTAAGCCGAAAAGAAACTAAAACAAAATACAAATGACATAAAACCAATAATATCTAAGTACAACCCGGATTTGGAGTCACAAGTTCACGAGCTTCTAGAATTTCTACAAAATAGGGTTTGAAATAAATACAACTGTCTCGAATGAAAAGAACAGTAAATAGGGGAAATGGAAGGGGACTTCAAGGTCTGCGGACGCCAGCAGATCTACCTCGAGTCTTCAAATGCCAATTCAAGCTGGTACGCCTCACAGACAGCTGAGACCAGTACCAAAATCTGCACAAGAAGTGCAGAGTGTAGTATGAGTACAACCGACCTAATGTACTTTGTAAGTGTCGAGCCTAACCTCGATGAGGTAGTGACGAGGCTATGACAGGATACCCACGTAATTAAACTTGTACAGACAAATATATACGTACAAAATAACAACAAATAAAAGAATTAATAAATACAATTGGTAGGGGACATGCGAAAGGGGTACAAGATACGTCAACTACATCAGGGAATAATAACAAGAATCAGTCAATAATCCTTCAATAAACAAAATGAACAAACATAATGTATAAAACTGCACGGTATCACCCTTCATGCTTTTACTCTCAGCCTCACTATGAAACAGTAATAACGACACGATATCACCCTTCGTGATTTTGCTCTCAATCTCATCATAAAATGATAAATACGGCACAGCATCACCCTTCGTGCTTTTACTCTCAATTTCATCATGAATCAATAGATACGCCGCTGCATCATCCTTCGTGCTTTAACTGTCAAATACGACATGACATCACCCTTTATGCTTTAATACTCTCCTTTACCATGTAATAATGAACATATAACAATAGGGAGATGGAATAAGCAATATCAAGTCTTCTATAAACAATAGTTCCATAATACCAATCTCAACTTCAGAAACAATACTCTATTATCACAGATAGTTCATAAGTACGGAAAGAACGATCAATTTATCAATTAACTAGTCTAAGCATGGATATCAAGATAAAAGAAAGAGATAAATTACAAGAAACAAGTCCCACACGCATGCTTTAACCCAATAACAACACATATGTACTCATCACTTCACATATGTGTTGTATCCAACATTTAAACAAGTAGAAACTAGGCAAACAAGTCTTAATCCCTCAAGTCAAGGTTAACCACGACACTTACCTCGCTCCACAAGTCGACTCAAAGATCTATCGGAGCCTTTCCCCTAGAATTTGTCTCCAAACTACTCGTATATAACCACAATTGACTCAATAATATCAAATATTGCTAAAGGAATCAATTACAATGCATAAATTTAGAATTTTCACACTTTTCCCCCAAAAGTCAAAAATCAACCCCAGACCCGCTTAGTCAAAACCTGAGGTTCGAACCAAAATTCATTTTCCCTTTCACCCCCAAGACCGATTATGTAATTAGTTTCGGAATCCGACCTCAATTTGAGGTCTTAATCCCTAATTTGCAAAACCCTCAATTCTTCCTAAATCCCTTGTTTTCTACCATGGAAGAACAAAGATTAGGGCTAGAAATTAATGGGTGATATTAGAAATGAAAGAAAATAAGTTAAAGTGTACAAACCTATGAATTGATGTTGAGTTTTCTCTTGAAAATTGCCTCTAGGCCGAGCTCGAAAGGAGAGTTTATGAAAAAATGAAAGAATCACGCCCTTGGTCTGTTTTTAATCACTGGGCGCCAGGCCTTCTTTGCGTTCGCGAAGGGCCTAACGCGATCGCGAAGCAGCGGTTCAAATAGCCTATGCGTTCGCGATGGCTTACACCCACCAGCCTACGCGTTCGTGAGCCTTGTGTTGCTTTTACGAAGAGTATTGGTCAGTTCCCCTCCCCAGGTCCACAAAGCTATGCGTTCACAATACATTATCCGCGTTCGTGAAGGGAAGCCCCCCCTTCACTTCACGTTCACGTACAATCCTTCGCATTCACATAGAGTAAAATTCTTCGTTACACCAGAAACCAGCAGAAGTTCAAAAACCAAATTTTCTAAGTTTAAATCATCCGTAGCCTATCCGAAATTCACCCGAGCCCCTGGGGATCCAAACCAAATATGCACACAATTCCAAAAAATCCATACGAACTCGCTCGCGTGATGAAAACACAAAAGTAATGTCTAGAACTACGAATCAGACGCCCAATCAAATGAAGTTTTCAAGAAAACTTTAGAACTTCTATTTTAACAACCGAACGTCCGAATCACGTCAAACCAACTCTGTTTCTTTTCAAATTTGACAGGCGAGTCATAAATATAGTAATGGACCTATACCAGGTTTCGGAACTAGAATATGAACTCAATATCAATAGAGTCAAATATTGGTCAAATCCTTAAAGTCATTAAACCTTTAAACTTTCAATTTTTGACAAAAAGTTATAACTCGAGTTAGGGACCTGTGAATTAGATTATGGGCATAAGAGAGGTCCCAAATCATGATACGGACCTACGGGGACCATCAAAACATGGATCCGGGTCCATTTTCTCAAAAGGTTGACCGAACTCAACTCAAATGGATTTTTAATTCAAAATTTCATTTTTTTTAATCAATTTTTAACATAAAAGCCTTCCGAAAAAATACCGGGACTGCACACACAAATCAAGGAAGGCTTAAGGAATCTATTAGAGTCTTCGAAATTCAGAATTAAGGTTTAAAACTCTAGATGACCTATCGGGTCATCACAATCGTGTCTAACTTTGTGTGGGGAAACTACCCCTTAGCTTTTGGGTGATGGTGCTAAATAAATTATGTTGAAGACGTGTACACGAGATGACAAGTGTATACGCGGGATTATATGTGGTATTTGATCGGTGTATACTTCTAGACTTCTTCCATGCATTTAATTGTATTTGTCACAACATGTTATATCTTTCATTGTTGAATTTGCTCTCACGTGCCTTATTTTAAGTTGTTAGTATATGTTCTATCTTTTATTGTCAAGTTCACTCATGTGTTTTATTTTTTTAATTGTAATTACTTGTTGAATTCATGTCTTATCTATCACATGCCTTAATTATTTATTAATTCTTGGTAATCGTGTCGTTATTTATAAATTGTCATTGCTTGCTATTTGATTTTGGGAGTTATAGTGTAACTTTATCATCTGTTTAATACTTCTTGTGTAGCTTCTTTATTGCGTTCGGTTTTGTGATACGTCATAGTTGGTTATAGTTGTTTGTGTAATGCCTATTACTTTCGGATCGGGTTATACACCGCAACAATATTGAAATGATATGAAAAGATATGATATAGAGCGATAAGGACAAATGATATGATATAGGTGGGATCGGGTTGTATGCAACACCGTATATTGTTATTATTGTGTGGGATCGGATTGCACGGCGCAACATATACTGTTATTATTGTGTGGGATCGGGTTGTACGCCGCAACGGATTAATATGTTATAATTATTGTGACAGTAAAGTTATCCTAAATTGCTATTCTCATGGTGCGTTCTATGTTGGAACTGTTTATCGGTTGGACGATTACTTTTTTTCCTTAAATCATTTCACTAGTATTTGATCATATTTGGTTGACCGTTGTTAATCCAGTATTGGGACAATAGTAACTTCTTGTGCGAGTCATGCATTCTGTGCTACTCTAATGTGCCAATATGTGCTTCCGTTATTACTTGGCAAAATTAAATGTCAAGGTGAATTTACTTGCGTAGAGTCATTATTTCATATTATGTTGAGTTGTTGGTAACATAACAGTTTTTCTTTTAATATAATAATTATTAACATGTCTTATTCTATGTGTCTCTTAAGATAGAACTCGTTATCTCATCTGGTGCCTTACTATTTTAAATGGTTGTCACATTTTTACTTTAATTGGATTCTCAAATTTTACTCATCACCCTATTGATGTTTACTTTACTTAAACTTGTTATCACATTTTATTTATAACAAATTCTATATTTAACTTGTTAATTTAACTGATGTTTTTTTGTTTGTTTAAATACGATATTTTACTTTATCTTATTAATTTCTAAACTAAACCCATCCGATACTCTATTTGCATAACATGTCCTTTATTTTACTTTATTTGAATCCTAAAATAAATATATTATCTTATTTGACGCCTCATTTTATTCAAGATTGTTACTATATTTTATTGTGTTTAAATATATCTCTCAATCATCTTAATTGATATTGATATGGATGTGATGCACATGGTAGCACGAGGACTTTTTCGTGCAAAGGTGATTATTATTATGGGCATGAGGTGCCATACATGCAAGATTCTGAAATTGTGGATCATGATTTGTGATTTCGAGGAGTGGTACATCGGGGTAAATCTTGTTGCAAGTCCATGCGTTGAGAACGATTTGATTAATTGAGTTGTTAGTTGTTTTCCTTATTAAGTTCTTTCATATCTCATCGGTGTTCTGATTATGTTGTTGTTCTATTACCCGTCTACTTCTTACTGGCCTTTGAGTTTCCATTTATCTTTGTCGGTAGTCGTAAATTATAATCCTTCCATTGTTAGTTTTATGTTATATCTTGTACAAGTTTCTATGTATTGTAGGTATCTTGAAGTGTCATCCTCACTGCTCCACCGAGATTAGGCTTGATACTTACTATGTACCGTTGTGGTGTACTCATGCTACAATTCTGCACATTTTTGTGCAGATCTAAGTAATTTTGATCGTGTTGTTGAGAATTGTGTTTGCGCGGCTGGAAACTTCAAGGTATACCTACTTTATGTTCGCATGCCTCGGAGTCACCTTCAGTTATCTTCCCTTTTGTAACAACCCGATCGGTCGTTTTGCTTTCTAGAACCTCGTTCCCCTAAATGAGACTCTCAGTATGTGCTTGTTGATACTCAATTTTTCCCTCATATTTTTCAAATATATATATATATATATATATATATATATATATATATATATATATATATTTCAAAATAGTGCATATGCATCATCATTTGATTTACAAGCATATACAAGTATTTTCATAATTTTCCATAATTTTTAAAGGCTTTAAATCAATTTATTTCCGTATTTTTATTACATAAATACCCACTAATTACCTTACAAATAATTTTTATACTGCTTTTATCATCTAAACTCATCATTTACACCCATATTAGATTTTAAATATTTTTAGTACATTTGTTATAATTACATTTGCATTTTAAAGGCTAAAATTGTACATTTTTGCAATAATAGCCTATATGTACTTATAATTACTTTATTTATGAAAATATAACCTTTTTATATTTTTATAATGTTGAATATTTGTTTGCAATCATTTTTATGCATAAATGATATTTTTATTATTTATCTATTATTTTTATAAATTCTTTTATTGGTTAATTTTGGGTATCTAAAATCTGGCCCCATTTTGTTTAATTAATTTCGGACCTAAGACTACCCAAAACTACCCAAGACCAATACTCCTAACCCAATTACCCTTACCCATTCATTAAAACCCGACCCCAACCCGTTTAAATCTCGGCCGTTGATTAAAGATGATCAACGACCCACAAATAACCACCCTCTTTCCTTATATCTCCCTCCTCTCTACCCTAACCCTCATTTCCCTAAACTCGCCGCCCTTATTTCCCCTCTACTGATGAACCCTAATTCCTCTGCCTCGCCCAAATCCCCCCAAATCCCGTTCGTAATAGGATTATTTCCCTCTTCCCTTGCCATTTCGGTGTTCTTCCCTTATTTGTGTTACAGAGTGACTTAGATACTTGCCTAAACATGGCAAGTACGCCGCTTTGATTCTGTCCAAATCTATGTTTGTCTCTTGAATCTGGACAACCTTGAGTCCAAGCACGTTATTTTATAACGATTCTCTCATATCTCGTTGATTCGCACTAAACCCTAAAGGTTATGGTTCTAGATTTTTCTTTGATTCGAACCTAAACTGGTTCAAACTCTGATTTCTAGCATTTTTCCGTCTATATTCATTCTATTACTTGTGAATCTGCTTATTTTTGTCGATTCCCTTCACTTACCTAATTTAGGGTTTCAGACCCTTTTACTTGAACCAAATCTGGTTCGATTCTAGGTTTCCTTTTGAATAATTTCTTACCTATATTTATTTTTATGTTAATATGTGATTCTTGTCTTTATTTTCTGCCAATTTTGTGGTTTACCTAACTTAGGGTTTCATACACTTTTACTTGAACCAAATTTGGTTCGATTCAGTATTCCTTTTTATAATAATCTTTTGTCTGTTCATTATATGCCTATATGATTCTTTACCTTATTTCCTACTGATTTTGTGTATCTTCACCTAACATTTGGAGTTTCAATCCCACTGATTTGAGCACTTGCCTTTTAATATTTAAATTAGCTATTTCTATTCTCTAATCTCTGCACTATTTAAACCCCTCCCCACTCCCCTTTGAACAGGAGATTCTAAGTTCGAAAGATCCTTTCACTACTATAAACAAAAATTGTATACTCTTATTCTCTTGAGTAATTTTACTCTGTGCTTTGATTCCTGGCCGGCTGAAAGCCAAGGCCAGAAATCTCGAAGTTCTGCTTCTGTTTGGTGATATTTGCTGCATTGTTGGATTCTTTTCTTCCCTGTTTCATCTTAACCGGTGAGTTATTGAATCCTCTGCCATTTCATTATGATTACTTGTTCAATGGGTTACTGCAATTAGACTATGTTGTCCTAAATGCTATTACTTGTAGTTGAGACATGTTTGAACTTAGTTTAAGTTGATTAACGAATTATGCCTAACACTGTGATATTGATGACTATCTTTTAAGGCTATGTTTTTATAAACATGCTTTAATACCTTTTCCTAAGGATTGGTTAACCATGTATAGATGTGTTCCTTAGCAGATTTATAAGTTTGTCTGTTGAACCTGTTATAATATGGCCTGTTTGGTTATGTTCTCACTATATTATGATACCTCTATTAAACTATCTTAATCAGTTCCTGACTTACTGCCAATCAATGTGTTTTCTTTTAATGACTTAGCCTAATATGAAGTCTCTGTTATCACTGTGAACATGTTTATGAACTGGCCTTATGAGCATGTGACTTTGTTAATTCTTAAAAACTTGATTAAGTATGCTTAGGTTCAACTATGTTTGCTATTTGTTTGTACATGCTCTATATGTAATTCTGTCCTTAAGTGTATCCTCTAATCCCTCATCTGGACTATTCTTGTTAACCACCCTAGTGTGAGCACTGCCCTGGGTTCCTGAAGCCCTTAGGAACTCTGACACACTAGAGATTTGGGCTATGTATGCTTATCCTTGAAATATGGGTGAATCATTCACTACTGGTTTTTGTGTATCTATGAACATGGGCTTTTAGAACTACTGTGAGTTGAAGGCCTGGCCTGTCCAGGTGTATTTGGGCCTGCTATAGGCTCCCTATAGTTTTACTTACCTTGTAATTCATTCATTAAATTCTGATCTGTAATAATTATTTGTAATAACAACTCTAGGGTATTAGTAAAAATAGAAAAGGGTTCTTATTTTATACTTTCTATAAAGTGGGGTAGAAATCCTGCCTATAGGGTTAATCCTGTGATGTTGGATGTTATATGTTAGAAATCATACTTCTAAGTGTCTTATTGTGTTCATTCATTATGTGTTAGCAACCATGTCCATAGGCTCAATGTTTGTCTCAATTATGTTCCGTTACAGACCATGCCTATAGAAATGGTATGGTCCAATGTGTGTGCGAATTCCTGCTTGCATACTATTTTGTTCAGATTATAGAAATCATGTCTATAGGATTCAAAAACTATTCAGATTGTAGAAATCATGTCTATAGGATTCAAAACTGTTCAGATTATAGAAATCATGCCTATAGGATTCAAACTAGATCAAGTTATAGAATGTACGACCGAATCTACTTAATTTTTATTTATGCCTGTTTACTGTGCTGCTATCCTCACTAGAAAACATATTTGTAGGATTAAAACGAATAATTTTAGGTCTGTTTCTTTGACTGGCTATTATTTACTATCGCACAAAATACCTAGATACCATGCCGGTAGGCTTAATTGTATCATGCTAAAATCAGTAGGCAAACTTTGTATGTCCTAATAATCACATTAAGAAATTGACTTTGTATACGACTGTCTGCTCGTTCGTCAATATCACATAGATATCCTGCCTATAGGATTTTACAATTAATAAAACCTGTTAATGCTAATCACTTTGGCGTGCATTTGATGTCTAAATACGGAGGGTAACTTGAGCCCATACTTGTTTCTATTTGAAAGTCCTAACTATTTTTGTATGTCGCCTAGTTTTCTCCTTTTGAGAAACCTAAGTTAAGGTCTAGAACTACCCTGAAATAGAGGTCCAAATGCCTCCTGGACCATAGACATGGGGCGGGTATTGCACGCATAGGGTACGACTTAGAATCAAATAGAGCGCTTTAGGTAAACAACTTAAAGATAGTAATCAGGTAGCAGGAGATGATAGTCTGTACCCGCTGAATAATATTAGTAACACCCCATCTTGAGGGAGTTATGAAGTATTATTTATGTTGCATGGGGTGATCCTTTAGGCTAAAAAACATAGGACACCCCCACCCCCCATTCCTGTTAAAATAGTTTTTTCTTTGTTCAAATTGTTTCTTTTCTCTTATACTAATTCACATGATTTGAGTTCGGCCGGGACCCACCATTGTGGACCTCGAGGAGTGCCTAGCACCTTCTCCACGAGGTAATTTGAGCCCTTACCTGATCTTTGGTGATGCAAACTAGTAAACTTGAGTCATTTTCAAATAGGTGCCCTAACGCACCTAAATCCGTTAGGTGGCGACTCTCTCTTTTAATAACCCTTCCTTTTAAAAGAGTTGTCAACCTCGAAACCCGATTTCACGAGAAAAATGGGCGCGATAATGCTTTTACTATTTTATGACTTATGGGGATGGTTGGTTAGAGATTTGGAAGGTTCGGGTTGAAATCAGAACACTTGGTTTCTTAAGTTGGCCTTAAAAGGTTAGGTTTGACTTCGGTCAATATTTTGAGTAAACGAACTCGGAATTGGGATTTGAAGGTTCCAATAGGTTCGTATGATGATTTCGGACTTGGGCGTATACTTGGTTTGGGTTTTGGAAGACCCGAGAGCATTACGGCGCCTAATATCAAAAGTTGGTTCTTGAAGAATCTTGAAGTTCTTTAAATTTGGTTGAAGCGTTTTTGGTGTTATCGAGGTCCAAACAGAATTCTGAGACCAGAAATAGTTTTGTAATGTCATTTAAGAATTGCACGCAAAATTTGGTGTCAATACGAGTAGTTTAAGTAAGTTTCGATGCATTGGGAGTAAATTGAAGAACTTGAAGTTAATAAGTTTGATTCAATTAGTTTTGGGGTATGATTCTTAGTTTTAATGTTGTTACAGGCGTTCCGAGAGTTCAAGCGAGTCTGTTTTATGATTCCAAACTTATGGGTATGTTCGGGCAGGGCCCCGAGTGTCAATTGGACGAGGCTCGGACCAAGTTGGAAATTGGGAGCCAAAGCTGAAGCTCCCAATTGTTGTCATAATCGCACTTGCGCTTGGCCAGCCGCAGGTGCGAGCCAGGAGCCGCATTAGCGAGCAAGCCAAGGCTTCCCAGAATCCGTAGGAGCGAGGAGATTTGACATACCTGCAAATGCGCAGGTGCGATGCCCATGACCGTAGAACGGTGCCCTTGGCGCCAGTGGCGGAGCCACGTTATACTAAGGGGTGTCAAATGACACCCTTTCGCGGGAAAAATATACTGTGTAGCTAGGTAAAAAATAAATTATATGTAAATATACTATGCATTGGCTCCCCTTAATTTCCTGGTATATTTACTTTTATATATTTTGACACTCCTTAACGAAAATTCTGGCTCTGCCACTGCTTCGCACAAAAGCGGAGTACGTAGGTACGGCCCTACCCACTGCAGAAGCGACTTTCGTTGGTTTGAGGAGCTCCGCAGAAGCGGCCCAAGCGCCGCAGATGCGGTACCGTAGATGCGAGAATCGCTTAAGGCAATGGTGTTTAAATCAGGGTTTGAGCATTTTTACTCATTTCTTACACTCCTTGGCGGTGATTTTGGAGCGGGTTAGAGAGGGAATTTTCACCAACTAATTGAGGTAAGTAATTCCTATCGAATGTGAGTTAAATACATAGTTATGGGTAGATTATAACATGTAAATTAGTGAAAATCTTGGAGTTTAGGTAAAAACCTAGGTTTTTGATAAAAATGAGATTTAACCACGAAATTGATTATGGAATTTAGAAAAAAATTATATAGTTGAGTTCATGTGGTTATGGGTAACAACTTTCTTCAAAACAATTCCGGAATTCGGGCACGTGGGCCCGAGAATGAAATTTTAGAATCTTACATTTAAGGTTGGGTAACCTCTTTAATAGATGGAACACGAACTTTCGAATATGTATTAATTAGTTTATATACTATTTGACTAGTTTCGAGTTGTTTGGCGCCAAATTGAGGGTTTGGACACAAATCTTGGACCGAAAAGTAGTCTTTGAGATGAGGTAAGTCTCTTTTCTAACCTTATAAGAGAGAATTAACCCCAAAGGTAAATTATAACTAATATGTGCTCCTACGTATGGGGGCTACATACGTATGAGGTGACGAGAGTCCGTACGTAGCTACTAATTATGTTGTTGTCCGGGTAGTCTAGGACCCAAATCGCGTTATACTTGCGATGTTTGCGCCCTACATGTTAATTTAATTGCTTAAATCATATTGAAACTCGACAAAGGAATTGTAAAAAGTTAAACTTTATTTTCTTGACCGTTAATGAGAATTGTATTCCCTTGGATAATTTCCCCTTAATAAATCTTGAATTGGTATTGTAAATGTATTTTCTCTTTTGTGGCCGAATGCCTCGGTATCCGATAGATGCATCTATGGTTCGTGTCGTTCGACCCTCGGTAGTGCACGGTTTAAATATTATGTTGGATCGGGCCGTACGACCTCGGCATAATATGCGCATGAAAATCTTTGGAACTATTCATGATTTACATTGCTTAAAATGCCTAGAAATACAAGTTGTTAAATAATGAAACTAAACTTGGGATATAATACTTGCGAAAGAAGAATTTACTATATTCCTGATATTGAGCTTTCAATATTGTTCATGAAATTAGCAGTTATATATATTTTTATTGTTGGCCCATAGTAAGTGTCAAAGTCGACCCCTCGTCACTACTTATTCGAGGTTAGACTGGATACTTACTAGGTACATGTTGTTTATACACTCACACTACACTTTTGCACTTGATTGTGCAAGATCTGAGACAGGTACATCTGGTTACCAGTCTGGTGAGCATATTTGATCCCCGCTACGAGACTATACGGTGAGCTGCCCTTCTGAGCCATTCTGCAGCAGCCGAAGTCTTTCTCTTGTTTATTTGTTCTGTCTATTCCATTTCGGACAGTAGATTCAAAATTTTTTGTATATTCTACTAGTAGCCCATATACTTGTGACACCGGGTCTTGGCACACACTAGTAGACTTATGATTTTGGGTTGTATTTCTACGGTTATGATTTCATTTAGCTGCTTTCGTTTTGCTCACTTTAAATTCCGTTATTTGTTAAATTCTTTAAATTTAAGGAAAGTTAGATGTTTGAAAATCTTATAAAAAATGGAAATTACTAGATTGTTCATTGTCGGCTTGCCTAGCAACGGTGCTGGATGCCATCACGGACTATACCAGAATTGGGTCGTGACAATATGGTATCAGAGAAGTAAGTTCACATAGGTCTCAAGAGTTATGGCTGACCTAATAGAGTCTTGCGGATCGGTGCGGAGATGTCCGTGCTTATCTTCAAGAGGCTATATGGTGTTAGGAAGCTACTCTTTATTCATCTCCAATCTTGAAGTTGATGGTATACTAAGTTGCTTTCTCTCATTCTCTCACAGATGGTGAGAACGCCTACGACAGACGTTCCATATCTGGGAGGAGTTGCTCCCCCCATTGCTAGAGGCCGGGGGAGGGCATCGGCCTGAGGTAGGGGACGAGGACGTCCTAGAGCCTCCCCAGTTGCACCACCAACGGATCCAGTGGAGGATCCCATCATTGAGGAGCAGGGCGAGGTGCCCGCAGCAGAGCTAGTCCCGGTAGATTTCATGTCAGCACCGGTCTTTCAGGAGGTTATTGAACGTATGCTGTCTTTAATGGACACTATGACTTAGGTTAGTTTATTTTCAGCGGACCCCGCCACATCTCAGGCGGAAGTGGGAGCACAGACCCCTACTACCTAGGCTCCGGGGTATGCATCTGCCATATATTGGACCCCGGGTGCACTACCCATGGGCAGAGTCCAGCCAGTTGCAGCAGCTGCATCTGAGCCTAGACCAGCTGCAGTCGGCGAGCCGCATAAGCTATTAGATAGATGGACTAGGCTACACCCTCCTGTATTCGGCGGTTAGTGGCATGAGAATCCCAAAACTTCATTGATCAGTGCAGGGACATATTGCACAACATGAGGATATTGGAGTCCCATGGGGTGGATTTCACTACTTTCCAGTTGGAGGGAAGGGTCCGTAGGTGGTGGTAGTCTTATCTTCTTAGCAGACCAAAATGTTCTCCTCCCATGATTTGGTACTAGTTCACATGCATATTCTTGGACAGCTATATCCCACCCACTCAGAGGGAAGAGTTGCGGTTTCAGTTTGAGCAGCTCTAGCAGGGTCAGCTGTCTGTGACCGATTGTGAGGCGAGATTCTCTGAGTTGTCTCGCCATGCACTAATGATACTTCCTACTGAGGTGGAGCAAGTGTGAAAGTTTGTTGCGGGGTTGCACTCAGGTATTCAGGCTAGTATGGCCCGAGAGGTAGAGATGGGGACTTCGTACCAGCTAGTAGTGGAGGTTGCTCGGAGGATCAAGGGCTATCATCAGAGGGGTAGGGAACAGATGCAGCAGGACAAGAGGGTCCATTACCTTGAGGAGTTCAGAGGTGCCCCAGCTAGGGGCAGGGTTCAGTTCAGGAGGGGTCAGCCCAGTAGGCCCCCATATCCAGCATCGCCGCCTCCACGGGGTGCTCCAGCGCGACCCTATTTTAGCGTTATGCCAGAAAGTTCTTATCAACCGCCAGCTGTTCAGGGTCCTTCCAGTGGGTACTACGGTCATCTGGGTTCTTCTAGTGATTACTTTAGTGCCATGTCGGAGAGTTTATATCACCCACTAACTATTTAGGGTTCTTCCAGTAGGTATTCGGGCCATCAGGGTGAGACTTCAGGGCAGCAGATCACCATGCCGAGAGGTTGTTTTGAGTGCGGGGATCTTAGTCATATGCGGAGATTATTCCCCAGGCTTTGGGGTAAGGCAGTGTAGCAGGGCCAGCAGCCCACGATTACATCTCCAGTAGAAGTACCAGCCATCCGACCGCCCAGAGGTGGAGGGCAGGTGGGTAGAGGCCATCCCAGAGGTGGAGGTTAGGCAGGCGGAGGCCAACCAGATGGTGCTCCAGCCAGATTTTATGCTTTTCTGGCAAGGCCAGATGCAGTGGCCTCAGATGCCGTGATAACATGTATTATCTCTGTCTGTGGTAGGGATGCTTCATTATTATTTGATCCTGGATCTACCTATCCGTATGTGTCATCCTTGTTTGCTCATTTTCTGGATATTCCTCATGAGTCCTTGGGTACTCCTGTTTATGTTCCACTTCTGTGGGCGATTCTGTTGTTGTGGATCGGATCTAGCAGTCCTGTGTGGTTATATTTTATGGATATGAGACTAGGGCGGATCTTTTGTTACTTGATATGACCGATTTTGAGGTCATCCTGGGCATGTACTGGCTATCCCCATATCATGTCATCCTTGATTGCCATGCCAAGACCGTTACTTTAGCGATGCCAGAGTTGCTGAGATTGGAGTGGAAGGGTTCATCTGTCAGTACATCTAGTCGGGTCATCTCTTTTCTGAAGGCGCAACACATGGTCAAGAAGGGTTGTTTAGCTTATCTAGCTTATATCCGGGATACTACCACAGAGACTCCGGTGATTGATTCAGTGCCAGTAGTACGGGAGTTTGCCGATGTATTTCCTTCTGACTTTCCAAGCATGCCACCAGACCGTGATATTGATTTATATATTGACTTGGATCCAGGTACCCAACCTATATCCATTCCACCATATCGTATGGATCCGAAAGAGTTGAAGGAGTTGAAGGAGGAGTTTCAAGCAAAGGGGTTTGTCAGGCCTAGTATATCACCTTAGGGTGAACCAGTATTATTTGTGAAGAAGAAAGATGGGACTCTATGGATGTGCATTGATTACCGCCAGTTGAACAAAGTCACCATTAAGAAGAAGTACCCGTTGCCGCGTATTGATGATTTGTTTGACCAGTTGCAGGGTGCTAGGGTGTTTTCTAAGATTGACTTGAGATCGGGGTACCATCAATTCAAGATTTGGGACTCAGATTTTTCGAGGACTGCCTTCCGTACTAGATATGGCCATTATGAGTTTCTAGTGATGTCCTTCAGCTTGACCAATGCCACAACGGTGTTCATGGATTTGATGAACAGGGTGTTCAAGCCTTATATTGATTCCTTTGTTATTGTCTTCATTGATGACATCTTGATTTACTCACGTAGCATGGAGGAGCACGGGCAGCATTTGAGAGTAGTGCTTCAGACCTTGTGGGAACAGAAGCTATATGCTAAGTTCTCCAAGTGTGAATTTTGGTTAGATTCGGTGGCGTTCTTGGGGCATGTTGTATCAGGCGAGGGTATTAAGGTGGATCCCAAGAAGATTGAGGCAGTTTAGAGTTGGCCTCGTCCCACTTCGGCAACTGAGATCAGGAGTATCTTGGGATTAGCAGGTTATTATTGCCGGTTTGTGGAGGGTCTTTCATCTATTGTAGCACCTTTGACTAGATTGACCCAGAAGGGTGCTCCGTTTTGTTGGTCTGAGGATTGTGAGGCGAGCTTTCAGAAGCTCAAGACAACTTTGACTACAGCACTGGTTCTAGTGTCGCCTTCCGGTTAGGGATGTATACAGTTCATTGTGATGCTTCACGCGTTGGTTTAGGTTGTGTACTGATGCAGGAGGGGCGAGTTATTGCATATGCTTCGTGCCAGCTGAAGATTCATGAGAAGAATTACCCTGTGCACGACCTAGAGTTAGCCGCAATTGTTCATGCTCTTAAGATCTGGAGGCATTATTTATATGGGGTGTCTTGTGAGGTTTACACTAATCATCACAACTTGCAACATTTATTCATGCAAAGGGATCTCAATTTGAGGCAGAGTAGATGGCTTGAGTTACTGAAGGATTATGAAATCACCATTCTTTATCATCCGGGCAAGGCGAACGTAGTCGCGGATGCCTTGAGTAGGAAGGTAGAGAGTATGGGTAGCTTGGCATTCATTTCAGCAGAGGAGATGCCACTAGCCTTGGACATTCAGTCCTTGGCTAACAGACTTGTGAGGTTGGATATTTAAGAGCCCAGCCAAGTTCTTGCTTGCGTCGTTCCCCAGTCATTACTATTGAGTAGATCTAGGCACGACAGTTTGATGATCCGCACATTTTGGTTCTCAGAGAGATGGTACTACAGGGTAGTGCCAAGGAGGTTTCTATTGGCGAGGATGGTGTTCTACGACTACCGGGTCGTATATGTGTTCCTAATGTCGACGACCTCAGAGAGAGGATCCTAGAGGATACGCACAGTTCTCGATATTCCATTCACCCAGGTGCTACGAAGATGTATCGCGACCTGAAGCAACATTATAGGTGGCGGCGGATGAAGAAAGACATAGTTGAATATGTATCTAGATGCTTAATTTGCCAGCAGGTTAAGTATGAGCACCAGAGGCCATGAGGCCTACTCCAGTAGATTACTATACCCGAGTGGAAGTGGGAGCGCATCACTATGGACTTCGTAGATGGGTTGCCGCGGACTTTACGAAGGTTTGATGCAGTTTGGGTCATTGTAGACAGAATGACCAAGTCGGCACACTTTATTCCTATGATGACTACATATACTTCAGATTGATTGGCACAGATTTATATCCAGGAGATAGTTCGGCTACATGGTGTGCCCATTTCCATAATTTCAGACAGAGGTCCCCAGTTTACATCACATTTATGGAGAGCGATACAGATTGAGTTGGGGACCCGTGTAGAGCTCAGCACCACATTTCATCCACAGACCGACGGGCAGTCGGAGCAGACAGTTCAAATATTGGAGGACATGCTCAGAGCATGTGTGATTGACTTTGGAGTGCAGTGGGATCGATTTTTGCCTTTGGCCGAGTTTGCTTATAGCAACAACTATCAGTCCAATATCAAAATGGATCCATTCGAGGATTTATATAGTCGACGGTGTCGTTCTCCCATTGGGTGGTTTAAGCCCGGTGAGGCTAGGTTGTCTGGGACTGATTTGGTAAAGGATGCCTTGGAAAAGGTAAAGTTGATTTAGGAGCAGCTTTGCATAGCTCAGTCCCGAAAGAAGAGTTACGCGGATCAGAAGGCACGTGACTTATCATTCATGGTGGGCGAAAAAGTTTTCTTGAAAGTCTCGCTGATGAAGGGAATCATGAGGTTTGGGAAGAAAGGTAAGTTGAGCCCAAGGTTTATAGACCCATTTGAGGTGTTGAGGCGAGTTGGGGAAGTTGCTTATGAGCTTGCTTTGCCTCCCAGTCTATCGAGATTTCATCCGATTTTCCACGTGTCGATGCTACGGAGGTACCATCCCGACTTGTCGCATGTGTTAGACTTCAGCACGATTCAATTAGATGAGAGTCTGGTTTATGAAGAGGAGCCAGTTGCCATTGTTGATAGGCAGGATTGCCAGTTGAGATCCTAGAGGATTTATGTGGTAAAGGTCCAATTGAGGGGCCAACCGATCGAGGAGGCGACTTGGGAGTCCCAGGAGGACATGCAGAGAAGATATCCTCACTTGTTTAGCACTCCAGGTATGATTCTAGACTCGTTCGAGGACGAACGTTTGTTTAAGAGGTGGAAAACGTAACGACCTGACCAGTCATTTTGATTTGTAGAACCTCGTTCCCCTAAATGAGACTCCTGTTTTTACTGTTTTATGACTTGCGGAGATGGTTGATTGGATATTTGGAAGGGTTCGAGTTGAATCAGAACACTTGGTTCCTTAAGTTGGCCTTAAAAGTTTAGGCTTTACTTCGGTCAATATTTTGAGTAAACAACCTCGAATCGGGAATTGATGGTTCCGATAGGTTTATATTATGATTTTGGACTTGGGCGTATACTTGGTTCGGGTTTTGGATGACCCGGAAGCATTTCAGCGCCTAATATCAAAAGTTGGTTCTTGAAGAATCTTGAAGTTTTTTAAATTTTATTGGAGCGGGTTTTGGTGTTATCGAGGTCCAAATGAAATTCCGAGACCAAAAATAGTTCCGTAATTTCATTTAAGACTTGTACGCAAAATTTGGTGTCAATCCGAGTAGCTTAAGTACGTTTCGGCGCATTGGGAGTAAATTAAAGTACTTGAAGTTCATAAGTTTGATTCAATTAGTTTTGGGGTGTGATTCTTAGTTTCAATATTGTTACGGGTGTTCCGAGAGTTCGAGCGAGTCCATTTTATGAATCCAAACTTGTGGGTATGTTCGAGCGGGGGCCCGGGGGCCCTGAGTGTCAATCAAACGAGGCTCGGACCAAGTTGGAAATTAGGAGCCAAAGTTGAATATCCTAGTTGTTGTCATAATCGCACCTGCGCTTGGCCAACCGTAGGTACGAGCCATGAGCCGTAGAAGTGAGCAAGCCATGACTGCCCAGAATCCACAGGAGCTAGGATATTTGGCGCACCTGCGAGCGCGCAGGTGTGATACCCGTGACCGCAGAAGCGGCTATCTCCGCAGAAGCGGAGTCCGCTGGTGCGGCCCTACCCTCCGCAAAAGCGACCTTCGCTGGCTTGAGGAGCACCGTAAAAGCGGCCCAAGCGCTGCAGATGCGGTACCGAAGATGCGGTACCGCAGATGCAAGAATCGCTGAAGGCAGTGGTGTTTAAATCGGGGTTTGAGCATTTTCGCTCATTTCTTACACTCCTTGGGGGAGATTTTGGAGCTGGTTAGAGAGGGAATTTTCATCAACTAATTGAGGTAAGTAATTTCTATCGAATGTGAGTTAAATACATAGTTTTGGGTGAATTATAACATGTAAATTAGTAAAAATCTTGGGGTTTAGGTAAAAACCTAGGTTTTTGATAAAAATGAGATTTAACCACGAAATGCATTATGGAATTTAGAAAAAATCATATATTTGAGTTCATGTGTTTATGGGTAACAACGTTTTTCAAAATATTTTCGGAATCCGGACAAGTGAGCCTGGGGGTGAATTTTTAGAATCTTACATTTAAGGTTGGGTAACCTCTTTAATAGCTGGAATATGAACTTTTGAACATGTATTAATTGGTTTATTTACTATTTGACTAGTTTCGAGTTATTTGGCGCCAAATTGAGGGTTTGGGCACAAATCTTGGACCGGAAAGTAGGCCTTGAGACGAGGTACGTCTCTTTTCTAACCTTGTAAGAGGAAATTAACCCCATAAGTAAATTATAACTATTTTGTGCTCCTACGTGTGGGGGATACGTACGTACGAGGTGACGAGAGTCCATACATAGCTACTAATTATGCTATTGTCTGGGTAGTCTAGGACCCAAATCATATTATACTTGCGATATTTGCGCCCTACTTGTTAATTTAATTGCTTAAATCATATTGAAACTTGACAAAGAAATTGTAAAAGGTTAAACTTTATTTTCTTGACCGTTAATGAGAATTGGTATTCCATTGGATAATTGCCCCTTAATAAATCTTGAATTGGTATTGTAAATATATTTTCTCTTTTGTGGAGCAGGCCGAACGCCTCGGTAGCAGATAGATGCATCTATGATTCGTGTCATTCGACCCTCGATAATGCACAATTTAAATATTATGTTGGATCGGACCATACGACCACGACATAATATGCGCATGAAAATCTTTGGAACTATTCATGATTTACATTGCTTAAAATGCCTTGAATTACAAGCTGTTAAATAATGAAACTAAGCTTGGGATTTAATACTTGCGAAAGAAGAATTTACCATATTCATGATATTGAGCCTTTAGTATTGTTCATGAAATCCATGCTTAGTATAACTTTGATATGTCATTATTGGCCCATAGTAAGTGTCAAAGTCGACCTCCCGTTACTACTTCTTCGAGGTCAGACTGAATACTTACTGGGTACATGTTATTTATGTAGTCACGCTATACTTATGCATTTGATTGTGCAGGATCTGAGACATGTACATCTGGTTACTAGTCGGGTGCGCATATTTGATCCCCGCTACGAGACTATACGGTAAGATGCCCTTTCGAATCGTTCTGCAGCAACCAAAGTCTTTCTCTTGTTTATTTATTCTGTCTATTTCATTTCAGACAGTAGATTGTAATTTTTTTTGTATATTCTACTAGTAGCCCATATACTTGTGATATCAGGTCTTGGCACATACTAGTAGACTTATGATTTTGGGTTGTATTTCTACGGTTTAGGATTTCATTTAGCTGCTTTCGTTTTCATCACTTTAAATTCCGTTATTTGTTAAATTCTTCAAATTTAAGAAAAGTTAGTTGTTTGAAAAACTTATAAAAAAAATGAAAACCACTAGATTGTTCACTGTCGGCGTGCCTAGCAACGGTGCTGGAAGCCATCACGGCCTAAACCAGATTTGGGTCATAACACCTTTACTGTTTATCCTTTTATAAGACAATGTTGTATTAGAGGTTTTAGTACGTTTCTGTAGAACTTATGAATCAGTTTCACAGGGTTTTGGGATGTTGTATTGTGATTTTGCATTGGAGTTATTATAAGACTTCTCAGTTTTATTTCATATTTTTAGTCGTTATTTCTATAATATTTTCTTGTTAATTAGGCTTACATAATCTTAGAGATTATGTATCATCACGACATTCTAAGGTGAAAAATGGGGCCGTCACAGACAAAGTGTTAGAAAATGAAAAGAACCACACAAAATCATATACAGTAGATACATATATAAATATTCTCTTTTGCTCAAGCCCCACTCAAATCATATCTTATCTCTGCCTTAAACATTTGTCAAGGCAATTGCACCCTTTCATATGGAATACTATATATTTGGGTCTGTATTTGAAGTTCATAACCAGTATGCTCCTTATTTTATAATCACGGGCCTTTTGAACAGAATAATTAATCCTCGATGGAGAAGATTACATTATATTAGTTCTATTTGTCATTCTTAGATTATTCAACGAATAAAATATACTATGTTACTTCTTTTGTTTCAATTTAGATGATACATTTCGCTTATCGATAATCAATTGTGTGAAGTTTGACCAATATTATAAATTTTGTTAATCATATTGACATGAAAAAAATTATAATTTATAGTACTTTTCGTATAGTTATTGAATATTTAAAATTTAATTTTAAAATATTGAGTTGAACTAATTTAATTTAGCTTCAAAAATTATAAATAAGTGATAGCTATGTATTCATATATATATATATATATATATATATATATATATATATATATATATATATATATATATATATATATATATTAGTTATAGTAACAAATAAATGAAGAGCTAATAAAAAATAAAAGCTTAGAAATAAAAATAAATAAACATTCCAATACTAAAGAAATATAATAATAATTGGATTATGAGAAAATAAGGAGATCACAGCGGCAGCAACATTACATTTTCATTTCTATATCATATGTTCCCTTAGTTAGCTAATTTATATGTTTAAATCGGGCTATGTCTATTTTAATATTTTCTTTACATAATGAAAGAACTCAAGATTATTTAAAAAAATTTAGTATCGATTATCAAAAAAATATTACACTTAAAAGTTTTAGTTGAAAATGATTAAGACATGTAGTGTTGCAAATGATTAGTGTTCAAAACGTTACTGGTTTCTTTTCGAGTAACCTTATGCAACTTAACTTCAATCCCTACAAAAGGTTATGAATTACTATAAGTCATAATCAAGTTGAGTAATGTGTTGATTTTAGAATCGTTAAAAAGCTTTACACTTATCCGATAAAATAAACCTTCTATTCATTTAAAAATATGATTAAAATAGTAGAATAAATAACATAAAAATAGAAAAAAGATTTTATCTTAATGAATTAAGGTAAAATCCTAAATTACAAACTTATAAAATAGCTAGCATAAGATACGAAAGGAATCAAGGATGATCAATTATAATATTACAGACGTTTTTAAACTAATTGAATTGAAAATTCAAATGCGCCCCATGTTCTATATTAAGTTTTTTTTAATATATATTAGTTGGATGTTTTGCTAAAAAATTAATAAAAATTTTCTACGTTGATAAATTATTTTCTAAGTTAGTTTTCAAATTTTAGTTATATAATAAAATTATTCTACCTTTACAAATTTTAGTTATATAATAAAATTATTATACCTTTACTAATTATTTGAAATATTGTGAAATTAGAAGATGTGTATACATAATATATTATTAAATTTAAAAATTATGAATTTTGAAACACTTTGTTTTTTTCAAGTGGAGATAAGAACATTTCAGTTGGTTGTAGTTGCAAATAGGCACATCGTTTGAAAATAATATTTAAAGTTATTGAAACTTTATATTTAAAAAAAAGCTACAAGTAATATATCTTTTATTTCAATAGGATTCATGTGCTTTATGTGATTGCATCCAATTAGTGAGTGATTTTAGAGACATAATATTAATTAAATTAGTAAGTCCAAACGAAGAAATTGAATGATCAAAAATTCGTGTGAACTTGAAATATGAGAAATTAAAAGTTGAAGTTGATGATGTTTTGTATTCGGCCAATTTTCCAAACGTAAAAAGAGGAAAAGTTTAATATTTTGGATAATTTTTGTTTATAGTCAAATAATATTTAAATACTAAATATTTTTATAGGTGAATAATAGTCAATCGATTTAAGAAGACAAAAATAGATCAGAAAAAACGATGTTCTTAAAGAGACATTTCAACGTACAAAATACAAAGACTTATATAACATAAAAACAAGTGAAGAAAAGATCATACGTCATGTTACTTGCACATATTAATATTTTGCAACCGTAAATTAAAATACAAAACTTATTAATAACATTTAAATTGGACAAAACGTATAAACAGGTAGACAAAAAGTCACTGCAAAAGAAAATCTAGCTACTGGGCCCATGCTCAACACGGGCCAACCTACACTAGTAGTATATTAACGAACGAATAAAACAACCACCTGCATAAGAGTGACAATGATGAATGATATTAATGAATTATGAGATTTTGTTTCAAAGGGCTAGCATTTCTTCATCTTCTTGTGGAGTTTATTTTTCTAGAAACTAGAAATCATTGTCACTAATTCCTAGATAACTTTTTAAAGAGCAAGTAAAAACCATTTTCAACTCCTAGACAACTTTTTGAAGAGCAAGTTGAGAACATCTTTTCAAGTCCATATGTTAATTTTAATATATGCAACCAATTAATTTCCTAGTAAGTTGGAATAACTTTTTCGTATCTAGTACATTCTTCTTTACATTGCTTTATTTATAGTGTATAGTTTATGATTATCTAATTATGTTGCTAAAGAAAAAGACATGCAACAAAAATGTAATGGTCACAGATTAAAGAAGACTTCAAAGAAGACTGAAATCCCATTAGATAAGCAACAAGTAGCCATTTATGTCAAAATATTAGAAGATATCTCTAAAGGGACTTGCATTGAACCATCCCAATAAAATAAACATCTTTTTTGCATTGTCACAATGAATCTAGTCCTTTCATTAAAACGATTTGCGTCAATTTGCAAATAGTCCTTACATCCATCTATAGTATTAAAAAAAAAACACAAATGAAAAATACACGTTTGCAATATAAATTCTTGGAATTATACCTCGATTTCAAATGTCGGTTAATAAATATTACCTCTAGAATTCACTAAGATCCACTTACTAAAAACTCCAAAAACAATCTGCACTATAAGCACTTTCTGCACAAAAGGACAGAAAAGGAAAAATGCACTATCCTCGTATACGGGTGAAATCGAGCTCATGGTGCATTATAACCTCCGACATAATAAGGCAGGCTAGAGAAATGGCAATAAAGGACCGAAATCAAGCCAAAATCCCACCGGACTAAAACCCGCGAGCATGACGCATGCCTTCGAGAATATCAAGGTCATGATCTCGGAATCAGTCCTAGCCTAAAACGACTTCGAAAAATATTGTCAGACAACCCAACATAGCCAATAGAAGGACGAAATATCCGTAGCCGGCCGAATATTACGGCGGAGATCTCGGCACGTACCCATAAGGGACCTGCAATAAGTGAATCAGAAAATTGTTTTACCTTTTATATAGTTGTACCTAAAATATGACCCCCTACAATATAAAGAGGTCTACTAATTCATTTGACACATTGTAACATGCACTAAAAAGTAATAAATTATTATTTTCCTTGTCTTAAAGTTCTTGTTCATTTTTTATCAATACCGGTCATGGTGAGCCCGGCTCGAAAGCAATTATTCTATCAAAGCTAAAACTATCCAATTCGAGTGGTTTGAATTTATTTTATCTTTATTTATTCAATAGCAACTTAATTTATCGATTTGTATAAAGTTAATCCGTGTATCCTTAAAACCACTTATAAATTTAATTGTTATCCAATTTTGAGGGTAAACAGTTTGGCGCCCACCGTGGGGCTAAGGATAATAGCGGCAATTTGATACAAATTGCTGTAACATATCCTATTTTACACTTGTTCTTTGAAGTGTCTTTGATTCCAGGTTAAAATCGAAATGTCAAACCCCCAGTCTGCCTCTCTAAACATGGATGCAGATTCCGGCCACCATTCCGGTCGCGGACCCTATCGATGCCAGTTCGCATGTGGCCATCAATACAAATTTGCCTACCAATTCCGAGAACAACGTGCGTAGGGAGGTCCGATCAATTGTCCAAAATACGCACATCAGTGAAATAATGGGATCAATTTGCAGGTGATCTTCGAAATATTAGAGGCTCAACATCAGCAATAGCCCAATTGCAGAACCAAAGCCGAGCGCCAAGCACAGAGCACGATTGAGCCCGAGCCATCCCGGAAAATCTCCCGCATAAATAAACCGATCATAGAGAGGCCAAATGAAAATGAATCGGGGACTAATCCCGAGATCATAAAAATAATCGAGGAATTGACAAAACTGATATAATCATGGGAGAAGAAAATCGAAGCCAATGGCAAAAAGGTAGAAACCTACAATTCTAGGGTCGACCAAATATCAGGAGCACCTTCGATATTTAAGGGCCTGGATTCCAAGAAGTTTGATCAAAAATCTTTTCCATCGAGTGTTGTGCCGATGCCGATCCCAAAGAAGTTCTGCATACCCAAGATTTCTATGTATAATGGAATGACCGACCCAAATGAGCATGTGACTTCCTACACAGGCGCCATCCAAGGGAACGACTTGTAAAGTGACGAGATCGAGTCTATCCTGCTGAAAAGGTTTGGGAAAACTCTGTCTAAGGAAGCTATGATCTGGTATCACAATCTACCTCCTAATTCTATTGACTAGTTTGTTATGCTTGCAGATCCCTTTGTAAAAATCACATGCTGGGGCTATCAAGGTTAAGACCAGAAAGTCATACCTTTTCAAAGCAAAGTAAAGGGATAATGAGATGCTCAGGGAATTCGTGTCCCGGTTGCAAATTGAACGGATGGACTTGCCACCGGTCGCAGACGATTGGCCCGTTCAAGCATTCACCCTGGGACATAATGCTCGGAGCTCGTTGGCTTCACAGCAGTTGAAACAAAATCTGGTGGAGTACCCGGTCGTCATCTGGGTCAACATGCATAATCGGTATCAATCAAAAATCAGGGTCGAAGATGATCAACTCAAGGCCCGTTCAGGGTCCGTTTATACAGTCAGGACAGTTGATAGGGTCAGGAGAGACGTTGATCGTGAACTAAGAACTAACAAGGATCGATACAAACCATATAATGGAGACCAAAGGGGTAGTAGATCTGGGCGAAACCACGTGAAAAGTAAAATAAGAAGCCCATCGAGGTCAGAACAACCGGGGACTCATGAGAAAAAATAGTTTCGACAGGCCTATCGAGCCGAAGAAAACACTAAGGCTATCAGAGTACAATTTTAATGACGACGCAGCCGCCATCGTATCCACCACTGGTCATATCAAATACACCAAATGGCCTCGACCCCTAAAGTCTGATCCAGCCCAAAGGGATCCTAACTTAATGTGAAAATATCATGGCACTCACGGTCAAAGGACAGAAGATTGCCAACAATTAAGATAAGAGGTAGCCCGACTATTCAACAACGGGCATCTCCGAGAGTTCCTAAGCGATCGAGCCAAGAACCACTTTAGGAAACCGCCGAAAGACATGTCAGGGCTCAAAACGACCAATCGGGTCATTACATTCTCTCCCACTTAAACATACGTTCGTCCTCGAACGTGCTAATGACTGCCTCAGAGTTGTCTAAAATCACTGTATAATACCTTGTGCACCTACCCGTGCCACCACATTCCGTTTGGATACATTAGCTCGAGCTAGACTGAAAACTCTCCCTATAACCTTAGTTAACAAGATTTAGAAAAACCAAGTTCCCACTTCTGAATTCCTTTACAAGACATGACTCTAACACACGAACACCGTACCAATCACCACGCACTGTACCAAAACATGATTGTGCACTTATACTGAAATCACCCCATGCACTACATAAGTCGGTTGCCCATAATAACATCCTCCGACCCCAATAGCTTTCAATTTTCGCGAATCTGTAGCCCATAATACACCCATAACACATATAAGCCATGCTCCAATACTCAAAATACTCCCACGACAAAAGAGATGTGTAGAAACTCATAACCACTTGCTCAATTAATAAATCATGGAGTCTCTCCTACTGACAAGGATCATTACCTCATTCTGAACTTGAACTAGAAAAACCTCAGCACATCATTAACATGATCATCGATGGGGTCGACATTCCCGAGGGCCGATGCTCGCACCAAAGTATCTATTATAAGGGAAAAATAAACTCGAGATTATGTTCCGGAGGGAACCCTTTCCTTCAACAACGAGGACGCTGAGGGCATCATGCATCCCCACAACGATGCACTTGTAATATCAATACTTATTAATAAATTTTGAGTTAAGTGTGTGTTAATTGATCCAGGTAGCTCGGCCAACATCATCAGATCGAGGGTCGTGGAACAACTCGGTCTATAAGATCCGATCGTGCCTGCAGTCCGAGTCCTAAACGGATTCAACATGGCATGTGAAACCACTAAAGGGTAGATAACATTATCGATGAACACCGCCAGGACCATTCAGGAAACGAAGTTCTATGTAATCGAAGAGGGCATGGGATACAATGCTTTGTTCGGGAGACCATGGATTCACTACATGAGGGCGGTACCCTCGACTCTGCACTAGGTGTTGAAGTTCCAGACACCAGAAGGAATAAAAACAGTTTATGAAGAACAACTGACCGCAAAAGAGATGTTCGCGGTCGACGGGGTGATGCTGATATCCACACTTTCGACACCGAAGAAGCTGGGTCTGGTCACCAAAGGAGAAACCAAATAGCAACTACTGACACCGACTTCATTCCAACCATAGGTGTAGGAGATGGATGAGATCGACGACTACGGGGTTCCCAGGTCTTTCATAGCCCAAACGATTCCAACGCTACCAAATCAATTGTCAAGGAACTTGATCAAGTCGTACTAATCGAACACTTGCCCGATCGAAAGTTATACCTGGGAACGAAGTTGAATCCCGAGATCAGGAAAAAACTCTTTCAATTTCTTGTAGCTAACGAAGACTTCTTCGCTTAGTCCCACCTTGATATTACAGGGATCCAACCTGAAATAACCACTCACAGGCTAAGCCTGGACCCGAAGTTTCACCCATTCAAGTAGCAAAGAAGACCACAGTCCGAGGTCAAACATGTTTTTATCAAGGACGAGGTATCTATACTCCTTAAAATATGGTCCATCCGGGAGGTTAAATACCTGGACTGGTTATCAATTATAGTAGTAGTCCCCAAAAAGGGGAAAAATTAAGAATGCGTGTGGACTATACAAACTTGAATAAATCATGTCCCAAGGACTCTTTCCCTTTGCCTAATATCGATCGCATGATCGATGCAACGACCAACCACGAGATCCTCAATTTCCTCGATGCTTACTCCGGGTATAACCAAATTCGTATGGACCTGTGTGATCAGAAAAAAACTTCCTTCATCATCAAGTACGACACCTACTGCTATAACGTGATGTCATTCGGACCAAAAAATATCGGTGCCACTTACCAATGCCTAGTAAATCGGATGTCCGAAGAACAAATAGGAAAATTAATTGAGGTCTACATTGACAATATGTCGGTTAAGTACCTCCAAGCAGAGGACCATTTGAAACATTTGCAGGAAACCTTCAGCCTATTTAGGAAATACAAAATGAAGCTGAACCTGCAGAAATGTGTGTTCAGAGTCGGGTCCGATAAATTCCTTAGATTCATGATATCCAACCTTGGATACGAGATCAACCCTGATAAGATCAAGACCACCGAAGATATCACTGTTGTGGTCAACATGAAGGTCGTACAAAGGTTGACTGGACGCATAGCCGCCTTGGGATAATTTATTTTGTGGTCATCCGACAAGAGCCACCGTTTCTTCTCATTGTTGAAGAAAAATAATGACTTCTCATGGTAATTTACTATGTTTGCAGGACTCTTGGAAAGGCCGAAACTAGATACCCTCACCTAGAAAAGTTGGCGATCGCTTTGCTAAGCACCTTTAGGAAGATAAAACCGTACTTTCAATGTCACCCCATATGTGTCCTAACCACTTACCCATTGAGAAACGTAATGCATAAACCCGATCTCTCGGGATGGTTGGCCAAATGGGTCATAGAGATCAGTGGGTACGACATCGAGTTTCGGCCTCGGACAACCATTAAGTCTCAAATTTTGGCAGATTTTGTGGCTGACTTTACGTCGACTTTAATACCTTAGGTAGAAAGAGAGTTATTGTTGAACTCGAGGACCTCTTCGGGAATCTGGACCTTCTTTACGGATGGTGCCTCGAACACGAAGGGGTTCAAACTTGGAATTGTATTGAAACTGCATGCAAGTAATATAGTTAGACAATCTATTAACTAACAATAAAGCCGAGTATGAGGCCATAATTGCAGGTCTCGAGGTGGCTAAAAGCTTGGGGCCAGAGGTGATCGAAGCTAAGTGTGATTGCCTCCTTATGGTTAACCAAGTTAATGAGACCTTCGAAGTGAGAGAAACAAATTCAAAGGTACCTGGATAAACTGCATGTAACATTACATTTGTTCAAATAATGGACTCTACAACACGTGCCTTGGGATCAAAATAGCGAGGTCGATGCCCTTTCTAACTTGGGATCGTCGATCGATGACGATGAGTTCAACTCTGGGACGGTCATGCAACTCATGAGATCCATATTGGAAGAAGTTCACGCCGAGATAAACTGAACAATCCTAACTTGGGACAAGAGAAACAAACATATAGAATATCTTAAGACCAGAACACTGCCCTCGGATCCTAAGGAATCGAGGACTCTGCTACGAGGGCATTCCGGTTAAGCCTGTCTGACGACGGTACATTGTTTTGGAGAACGTTTGATGTCCCATTCGCAATATGTCTAGGACCCGGAGACACCGAGTATGTTCTGAGAGAAATCCATGAAGGCACATGCGAAAATCATTCGGGCTCCGAATCACTAGTTCAAAAAATAATCATAACCGGCTACTATTGGATCGACATGGAAAAAGACGCAAACGAGTTCATACGAAAATGCGATGGATGTAAAAGGCATGCTCCAATGATTCATCAGCTTGGGGATTTTCTACATTCAGTCTTGTCACCCTGGCCATTCATGAAATAGGGGATGGACATTGTCGGCCCCCTTCCATGGGCACCCGTAAGCCTCAATTTATATTGTTTATGACTGACTATTTTCTAAATGGGTGGAACCCCAAGTGTTTGAAAATGTCAGGGAGAAGGAAGTCACTAATTTCATCTAGGACCACATAATATGTCAGTTCAAGATACCGGCCGAGATCGTGTGTGACAATGGAAGCTATTCATCAACAGCAACATAAGCAAGTTTCTCAAAGATCATAAGATCTAAAGAATTCTGTCAACACCCTATCACCCTAGTGGGAACGGGCAAGTGGAATCCACAAACAAAACCATACTACAGAACCTCAGAAACAGATTGACCAACGCCAAAGGAAATGGATAGAAATCTTGTCGTCCTATGGGCATACCACATGACCCCGAAGTCCAATATCGGGGCCACCCCATTCTTGTTCGTTTACGGCACCAAAGCTCTAATACTGTTCGAAGTCGTAGAACTGAGTCTCAAGTTCTAATATGCAACTAAAGAATCGAACAATGAGACCATGAACACGAGCCTGAAACTGTTAGACGAAAGGTGTGAAACCGCCCTCATCCGAATGGCCGCCCAAAAATAATGGATTGAGAGGTATTACAATCTGAGAGACAACTTTCGACACTTCAATTTCAGGGAATTAGTGTTGAGTAAGTTCACATTAAACACCCAAAACCCGAACGAAGGAAAGCTCGGACTAAACTGGGAAGGTCCATATCAAATTATCGAGATCACCGAAAAAGGGTCATACAAACTTGGAGCAATGAACAGTGAATGACTACCAAATAAGTGGAACGTAACTCACTTGAAACGATATTACTACTAAGGTATGACCCCGTTCACTTCTTTTATTTATCTATATTTTGGATGAACACTTGCAGGTAGCCGTCAAAAGAATGACACAATTTTTTAGGCCAGAAAGCACGTGTTGCACTCTCTTTCCCTTGAACTGGTTTTGTCCCAAATGGGTTTTCCGGTAAGGTTTTTAACGAGCCAATAGTTGATCATGCTAACGTAGTATTGAAGACATGTTGTCAACAGTATTGGAGGCTTCTCTATGATCGACCTCGAACACTGGGGGGCATCACTCTTGGAAAACAATTTTGGCAAGAAAAGAAACTTTATACTCGAATAGTCTAGGCTTGATCGATAGTATTTACTGTAAGGGCCAAACGGTCGAATGAACCATGCTACCATAGACCACCCGAGACTGGACACAAATCTTGAACATATGTGTAACTTTGTATATTATGCACAAATTTGAAAGGAAGTTTCTACCTTGCGGATAAATATTTTGCCCTTTGAAAAGATTTTATTTGTTATATTTGATCCCCCGAAGACATTGAACCCAAGGGCCACCTCACTCGGGGACTGCTGTCCAAAGCAAGTCCGGACATCCGAGGATAATAAATTTTGGGGGCACAAAGCTTATTTATTAGTATTCGAACTTTAAAGGCTACGGCTACCCAATTCGTGAATGGTTATCTCGGTTAAGCCCAGATGACTCGGGGTAACAAGCCCATTGCGCAACAACCAAACTAAAAAGGTTAAGACCGTACTAAAACGGCTCGGAGAGGTCCGAGACCCATAACAAAAAATAAGGCCTTCAAAATTTCTAAACCGGTTCAAAAGGCTATCCTCGGCAAATTATAATCTAAACAATTCTAAGTACTTTGGGGAAAGCTTCCAGTCATACCGAGCCCCCATGAGTCTTAAACAAAATAATATCGAAAGCGAGGCTTGCTCGAACCTCCGAAGAAGACCTAATATTACATGCTAAGGCATGAGATATCTTTGCAGTCATAAAGAACAAAGCGAAAGGAAACGATCTTAAAACAATGTCGAAGGCAAAAAAGAGCCTTATATATATATATATATATATATATATATATATATATATATATATATATATATATATATATATATATATGTGTGTGTGTGTGTGTGTGTGTGTGTGTGTGTGTGCATGTGTGTGTGTATGTGTGAAAAGATCTTAACAAAGACCAAACGACCTTGACAAAAAAGTACAAAAATACAAAAGTACAAAAACAAAGAAAAATATACAAGGCACTTAAACGACTTGGTCTCAACCGGATCCCGCCTCGTCACCGGCACCATCAGAGTCTTCTCCACCCCTGGATCCGTTCGAACCCTTGGAGACTTCTTCATCCTTGGGATACGCCAGTTTCTTGGCCTTGACTTCGAACCCCTTGGAACTTTCGACCTTGGCCGATAAATCAAAACCCCGAGCATGAACTTCTTCGAGAGCCTCCCTTCGGTACTGTCACTTCACGTATTCGATGATATCTATTATCCGGTCCTGGGCTACCTCGGCATCGGCCTTATACTGGGCCACCATCTCGTCAGCATCAACTTTGGTCACATAAACCACCGACTTGGCCACTTTAAACTCCTTAGCAAGCGTCTCTCGATTGGAAATGGCCGAGCTTAGCTGAGACTGAAGCTTCTCAACTTTTTGGGACCGAGCCTTAGCCTTCTCTATTGCCGCCGGAAGCTGGGCCTCCGCCGAGGTCAACTACGCTTGGGAAGTCTCTTTTGCCGAGGCTAGGCGATCCATCCTACCTCTCTACTCTTTGGCCTCGACCTTGACTGCATCCATCTCGGCTCGGAGTTGGTCAATCTAATCAATCTTCTGTTGGACCTGCGGGTTCCGACCATTAGTCACCATGTCTAGCTCATCGTCACTAACTTCAAAGATTTTTACCTGTTCAACCAGGTCGGCTTGTTCATTCCGAGCTGCTTCCAACTCAGCTCGAAGGCCCTTAGCCTCTCCTTTACGTTGCTCGCTGAGAAGTTTGTATGTGTCTCTCTTCTCAGTAAGCCCTTTGACTTCGGCTTCGAGCTGGTTCAACTCATCCCGATACCGAAGGAAAGTTTCATGATAAAGCACCAAGGCCTACAAATGCAAATAAATATATTAGGATTATCAATGAATTAATTCAAGTATAAGAGGAGAAATTGAAATCATCGAGGGTTGTCTGAAGTTACCTGGTTCAGCTCCTCTTGTGCTTCATTGAACAGGCAGGGCATGTCTACCTCATTCATTTTGGCTTGATCTTCTTCGGTCACCAGGCACCGGAGGTAACTGGCCACCCCTACGAGGGAGAAAAGAACCCGGGCATCCTCCAGAACAGAGATGGTGATGGATCACTTCCAGTTAGGATCCATGCTCAGGGCAGGGAACCGGTTGATTAGTTTTGGACTCGAGGTAGGCCCACTTTCTCCCGAAGACGGACTCTTCTTCGGTACCTCTAAGTCACCCAATCCGGTGACGTCCTCCGTGGCAGTGGAATCAACGCCATCAAAAAAATAGCCGAAAGGGTCGTCCGCCCCATGGGCCCCCTCATTAGGGCATTCTTTCACTGTTTGGGTCTCACTGTACATAGACTCAGTAATCGAGGATGACTCGGTGATATCTATCACACTGAGTGCCTCATTTGGGGCACTGCCCACATCCGGGGAAGCCTCGGCCCTGGCCTCCTTATCAACCTCTTTAACGTGAGGAAGATCGGCCTCGTGGTTCTCTTGTTCAGAGGTCCCCTTCCCTTTGAGCTACGACGGCATGTGGGCCACTAGAACAAAGGGTTCTTCTTCTTCTTCGAATTCGTCTCTCAGCCGATTGAGGCGAATCCGAAGATAGTGCCCGGGCACTAGTGCTTTCTTTTGAATTGCGCACCAGCCTTCTTCTTATTTTTTTTTCTCCGAGCTCGATTAACTCGGAGCCCTTTTTTCTTCTATTTGGCATGTCTCGGAGCAGGGGAATCGGCAGGTAAGTCCTCACCAGCGGTTGGAGGCCTCAACTCGACATCCTTACATAAACCTGCAAAAAGAAGTAAAGGGAGTATGTTCTTAATATTAAAAGAGGAATCCTAGTACTACCTACTCGGGAAAGAAGTATCACCATGGGAACGGGCCTTCCAACGTCCCTTAGAGAGCTTTCACCACAAGCGATCGGAATACAGCATCTGTTATATGATACCCTTGACCCACTCCTTGAGTCGAGGGACATAATTCGGGACCCGGGCGACGGCTGCACCACCACAAAGCATTGGTAAGAAAAAGTGAAGAAAGTGTAAAATTGACATTCGAAAGTAAATCATACTTATGTGAGGTATTCCACTTCTCGGGGAATGGCCTGCACTTGGCTGGGATTAAGTCTGAATCCTCACCCGGACAAAATAGCATTGCCAGCCACGATCCCGGTCCTCATCAATACTTGAGAATGGGGCTTTACTGGTGCACAAGCTTTATCATCCCTCCATAAGATTCAGGGACTGTACAAGCATAGAAGATGGTGGATAGAGAACGAGAACCCATCGATTTTGTTCACAAAGAACCGGAGGAGGATCACAATCTAACCGAGTCATACTATGTACCACTCACAGAAATCTGTAATGACCGGGTACACCAGGCCCAATGTAAAAGGATAAGTGTAAACACTTAGGTATCCCTCGACATGGGTGGTAATGGCTTCATAGGGGTCGGGGGTCACTATGTCCATATCGACCCAGTTGCAGTCCTTTAGGACCGTAAGGAGGACTTTTTCAGTGATCAAGCAGATGTATCTCGGGACCTCCTCACACCGGCGTTGTATAGAGGAAGTTTTTTCAACCTTGAAATCGACGTTGACCGAGCATCTCCCAGGGATGAACATTTTCAAAGGGGGTTTAGGTACTAGTTCGTCGAAGGCAGTACACAAAACGGTCTCCTCGGCCACATTAGCCTGCCGCGAAGTAGAAGGTTTTTTTTTCTGGGGAACGATTTTGGAAGTCTTTGCCATTTCTTTAAAAAATGGAGGAAAATCTGAGAAAGTGGAGAAAGAAAGGAAGTTGAAGGACTGGACTTGTTAGCTTGAGATGAAGATGGGTAAAGATTCTTGCAAAGGATCTCGAATAACCGTAAGTAAAAGTGCTAGAAAGTATTGACATCTTAAAGGTACGAGGGTAGAAGTTTTGAATGTAAAGTTAAAATGAACAAATGAGGGGGTATTTATAGTATTCCAGCGGTGTTTCACATCCAGGGACGGCCGACCGGCAGCTGACATGAATTTAATGCCACTAAGACTTGACTGACGAGACGTTTCAATTGTTTTGTCATTTCTCTCACGATGTATCGAAGTAAGAATCAGAAGATCATGTCGTTTCTCGCTGTTTACTCTCCATAAAATGCGGGAAATCTATGTATACATGTGAAATCGAGCTCATGGTGCATCCTAGCCTCCGACATGATAAGTCAGGCTCAAGACATGGCAATAAGGGACCGAAATCAAGCCAAAGTCCCACCAGGCTGAAACCTGTGGGCATGACGCCTACCTTCGAGAATATCGAGGCCATGATCCTGGAATCGGTCCTAGTCTTGAACGACTTCAAAGAACATTGTCAGACAACCCAGCATAGCCAATAAAAGGCTGAAATATCCGTGACCGGCCGAATATTATGGCGGGGATCTCAGCACGTACCGATAAGGGACATTCAATCAGTGAATCAGAAGATTTTTTAACTTTTATAGAGTTGTACCTAAAATAGGACACCCCTACTATATATAGGGGGTATAATAATTCATTTGACACATTATAACACGCACTAAAAATCAATACATTCTTATTTTCTCTATCTTTAAGTTCTTGTTCTCTTTTGATCGACACCGATCATGGTGAGCTCCGCTCGAGAGCAATTATTCCATCAAAGCTGAAACTATCCAATTCATGTGGTTTGAATTTATTTTATCTTTATTTATGTAATAGCAACTTAAGTTATCGCTTTGTATCACGTTAATCCGCATATCCTTAAAACCACTAACAAATTTAATTTCAATCCGATTTTGAGGATAAACAGTCATCATAAAAATTTCCAAATTTGGTTTGGAAACTAAGGCAATCGTAGCATGTTGGCACTTAATATTGAATGAGTCTTTATTGAGAAGAAATATTGGGTTATTGCGTTTTTAATTGGTCATTTAGTTGGGAATTTGGAAACATTATTGAAGCAAGAAATTTGCTATTTCAAAATAATAAGTTTTATCATCAATAGAAAACGAAAATTATTTGAGAAACCTATGCTGATAGATAAAGAAAACCCATTTTTTTTTAGAGAAGCACAACATTGAAGAAGTAGTTTATAATTATTCTTGTTAATTTTATATTCTTCAAAGCATGATTTGCAATACAAATTAGCACTAATTACAATCAACTCTCACAAAAATATAATGTCTGCCAGAGCTCTTTTTATATATGCATGATAATATTATCGTGACCAAAGTCTATTTGTTTAAAAGTTTTCCACAACTATAAATGTAGGGTACTAAAAGTGAGATATAAGACGATCAAAATTGGGATTTTTCACAATACCTTGGAGCCGCTTCATGCTAGTCTAGTCTTGGCTAGGACTGCTTATCGGACGGATCAGACGGATATATATGCTTAATGATTCGGCCTATAGGTTATCGAATTTTAAATATACTAATCCGGATAAGCAATTCTGAAAAAAAGATTAGTAGGAATGAGCAGGAATTGATAGACTAATGATCACGCCCAACTCTAGTCCTAAAAAGGATAAGCGGTCGCTGTAAATATAATATCCGGTTTAAGAGTCCGGAGTCGAATACCACATAAAACTAAGGTTTAGCTACAACTATTTACTATAACTAAGAAGACAAGGTCGAACAATTCCTAAGTAATAATATTATATTTTCTAACTAATTAATTAACAAATTAAAATAGTAAATTAACAACTAAAGATACTAAGGATTGTAGATAATATTAAGGAGGTCTAGAGTTATGATTTCCTCAATTGTCGGAATCCTTCCCTCTATGTCTTCTATAATTTCACCTAAGTCTTCTCTATAGATCATGAGTACTTTGGGTGTCGTAGTTCTCTCTCGAGCAACTACCACAATTTACTAGGCATATTCTCTCGAATTACGCTAGTTGGCACTAATTTACTGCTCACTACGATCGTACCAAGGTTTCGTTATCTCTAATCTCACTTTTAAATCCTCCGTATTGATCTATCACATACGTTAGGTCAACACATTATTCGACAATAACCTAAATATGCACTCTTTCTCAAGCAATACATAATAAATAGGCATAGTCAATCGATGGCCATTCAATCCACAACAATAAACACGTAGTTGAACAAGTAGAGATATTCAAAGGCAAAATTATATTAAAACGTAACAAGAATTCATCCTCAAAAAGGTTTCATAAACCCTATATTAGAGAGTTTAGCTACTCATAATTGTACTAACAATCATGATAATAATTGGGAGCATTAAAATACAGATTAAGGAAGAACGGAAGAGAAAACTCTTGTGATTCGTTGCTTTCAAGTGTTCATGTAGCCTTTTGCCTATCCAATAATGTCTCCCCCTTAAGAAATAGGTTTAGAACCCATTTTTATACATATTGAGGGCATGTATGGTCGAAACTACCAAGTCCTAGCCGAATTGGGACAAATCCGCCCTTAGCCGTCTCGCTTGGCGCCTGACGCCAACCTGGACACTAAAATTTTTCTACTTTTGTGCTATTCTTCCATTGGCATTTTGGTTGGTGTTTGGCGCCAACCTGGGCACCAAAATCATACTCTGTCCAAATTCTTCTATTTCTTTACTTCACTTTGCATACAAGTTTGCCAAATCACTTCAAATTGACTCCTACACATGTAAACACCATTATTAAGCTCGGGTCATAAATATATACTCCAAAGTTAAGAAGATTGAGGTATAATGCAAGACAAATTACATGCAAAAATATGGATTTTTAGCCTAACATCACCACCCCACACTTAAGCTCTTGCTCGTCCTCGAGCAACCTAAAACCTTGCTAACCAAACAATGCAAGCAAGACATCATACAATGGAGGAACCTTTGGCAATTTAACATACTACACTTATGACCATGGTTGATATCAACAATTAAGCCCTTGCATACGCATTCATATCTTTCCCAACTTTCACATGCCGGATTATTAGTGACCAATTAAAAACACTCAAACATCCTGCCCATAACCACCCAACGTCAAAGACCGACCCGTCACTAATAAGCACTCTCAACTCGTGCACTCACAAAACAAGAGATGTTTGATAACGCCACCTATTCATCATGCAATCATGTGCCTCACCAAAGAATAAGAGGGTATTTCGTCCACACATTCAAATATGCATTCGAATATAATTTAAGGACATCACATATATGAACAAAGAACCACTCACTCTCACAAAGAAATTCATGTACACTCCATGGTTGTACCATAGGCTTGCCCATAGTATATATCTCCACTAATCTAAGATCGCACAGTCTAAGATCAATTAGGTTTTTACTAGTTGTAATATAGGCTAAGGGACGGGTATGATATATTATAGGTATACTACACTTAACCTTTAAATACACACTCTTTTCATGACCAATTCAAGCAATGCCACAAAACCATATATAACTTGGGCCTTCTTCTTTAAGCACAACTATGCATTCACTAGCCCGAATCATGATGAATAGGAGGTGTATTTTCTATATATATTTTTATCTCTCTTTTTTTTTTTTGTATTTTCTTTGCTTTTTTTTTTCTTCAATACTCTCCACAATTTTTGGTTGCCCGGATAATGATCTTCCAAAATATATATGTACCTTTTGGACTTTCTATGGTTCTACTCAAAAGCTACCCCAACTCTCACCTTACTCTTCTAGCGACTTAAGTGCTTTCGAAGGTAACAAATTGAAAAGATTTAATGAAGAATAAAATGGGAATCAGCTTGTAATGTTGGTACCAAAGAAAAAGCTTATATGCTCAAATGGGCTATCTAAGGATAATTTTATTTATGATGGCATAATAGCTAAATGAACAATCAAAGAAAAGCCTACATAATCTCCTAGACTCACAAAACTTACTTATTTCGCTTCGACTAACACACGGGGCAAGTTCTAGACAAACACAGGATAGTACATAATGTAATCAAAATCTCATATCACACAATGCACATGACCCCAGTCGGGACGGTTCCATTCCAACTCTCAAGTTTAGGCAAGTAATCACAAAGTCAATAATTATTAAGCAATAAAGCACTACATGAACAATAAGTCAAGTAACTAAGAGAAAGCGCCGCAGTCAAGCTATTCAATCTTTCACGTCATCAATTTTTATTAAAACATGTTAGGAAGGTAATTTGCATGCTAAGGCCTAACTATGCTAGCATCAAACAGGTCAAAAGTCACACAACTACACTGAAGTTTTCCTCCCTCGATTTCCTAAAAAATAAAAATATTCGGTTCAAATTGCATCCCCTGAAAAAGAACCGATGCCAAAAGAAAAGCCAATGGAGATTATTATCTACCTACAACTAACTAAAAATAAAAATAAAAATTTTTGGAATTTTCTTTCATTGGACCTTAATCCCTCAAGAAAGTTGTCCAAGAGATTTATCGTCAAGAAAAATCCCAATTGTTTTTTGTGTTTTTAATTTTATTTGTTTTAGATAAACTAACACAACTAAACTATCATAGAAAATCACCCAGATAATCTCATCACCCCACACTTAAAATTGTGTATTTTTTCCAAAGCTCACCATAAATAACAAGATGGTGAAAGAAACTCCCTGGTAGGCCAAAGGCCGAAGCATTAGCGGCTCATGGGTTACTCAGACTTCTCCCTGGCCTGGTCCTTCGTACGAGTACCTCACACTTAGGTTCAACCATCTGGTTTGCTTTTTCTTCCTTCCAATGGATTTCCTTTCCATGCTCCTACAAAATAAAAAATAAAAACTGCATTACAAAAATAACACAATTAAGAAAAGTAAAAAAAAAATTAAAAAAATAAAGTTGGGTTGCCTCCCAACAAGCGCCTAATTTAAAGTCACGGCACGACATGAATCACTTTCTGCCTCCACTTTGAACTTATGAATTGGACCCCAAGTTTTGATTCTGCTCTACGATTATGCTTTGGGGTGGTGTAAAGCCTTGAAAGGCAAAGTTAAATAATTCCTTATGCACTTTTTGGCTTTAACCCGAGGAGTGCGACCTTGCCTAGATGACCTTGAAATTTTCAGAATGTAGGGCTCATCTACCCATTCCTTTGACTCTTGCATTGGCTCATACAGATCAATTTCCATTTCACCATCCAAACACAATGTAGAGAAGTGTTTGGAATGAGGTCCAACACGCTCAAATACATGAACTTCGAGATGTTCAACATCCTCTACACCAATGACACTAGAGTCAACTGAATATTTATCCTCGATGTCCTCGGTTGACTCTAGTATCACGCTTTCAATATCGGCATCCTCAAATTCTGGTTGGCTAGATTGTTGGTGTTCTACTCTGACCTCCTCCATCAGAATGTCAACTGCTGACTCTAATTCACATTATTTTTAGCTACTATCCACCATATTGACTTGTTGATCATTCAAAGCTTCTACCATTTGACTCACTTGAGCCTTCAAGTTGTGAATAGTTGCCTTTTGCCTTTGTATCTGTAATTATATTTTATTATTTTGTTCCACAAGGTACATTAACATATCCTTGATCTCTTTTAGGTCATCATCCTCAAGTTGTTTGTTCCTAGTAACTTCACAGTAAAAGTAGAACCATCATAATAAGGGGTAGGGGAGGATAAGAAATATAAGCACAACCATAAAAGTGATCATCTTGACTATCGCACATCCCACACATGAGATTGAGTTGATGCACATAACTCGCTCTCGGGAATATATTGATAATTTTGGCACAAGTGATTTCCTCCACAATTTGCACAAGGAAGATCAAAAGTTGAATTACCAATATCAAAACTCCTATAATTCCAAGATTTCATGTTTCTCAAATCAACAAGTAAACCTAAAATAAAAAAAATCAAATACGAAAAAATTAAAAGTTCAAACTTGAGTTCGCTGAAAATGCTCTCCGTACAAGATGACAATTCGCTACAGTAACTCTGACGTGCCTTATGGCAGCTGCTCTATTTTCCGGCAGCCAAAAACCACCGGACCATATTCAAAAGAACACCCTATCTATTACGAACCTTCCCCAATTGATTTCACTTTCAAACTCCAACCAAGCTACTACAGATCTTTAATTTGGTGGCGCAATTACTGTAGCTCATGGAGGAGATAAGGAGGCAACATGGAATCGATTTAAATCTTCCATGTCAGCCACGACCTCGACCCAACCTTTGGGTGACGAAGAGCCTCTTCAAAATCCCAAGGAACCACATTTAAACTCTAGCAACTCCCCCACGTATGCATCTAGCTTGAAACAAACACAAACAGCCCGATCTCTTACCACAAAACTAATCTGAACGCCATGTCATGTCATGCGTCCTGTCATGGCCACGCCCTGCCATGTCCTGCATCGTGCCATGGCCATGTCTTGCCACGTCTGACGCCGTGCCATGGCCACGTCTGACGCCGTGCCATGGCCACGCCCTTCCTACTGAGTTTATTCATGGAGTACCAACTCTACAATTCTCTTTGGATGAACGAGAAGTTTTTGCTAATGAATAAGGATTACATCAAGCAACTGTGATTAAGGTATCCTTCGGTGCGCCGAATTTGCATATTTTAAGGACCATTCTGCCGAAAATACTTGGCATTAAAGGTAACTGTTTGTTAGGTCTTCTTGCACATCGTCAACTTCTCATTCGATGCGACCAATATGAGGATTATGTGATGTCCTCGTCAAGAGCTATGAATTATTTCCAGCATAATGGTAAAGAGCACCAAATCAGAATGTTTCCATGGAGTATTGGATTTAATCCAAAGTTCGAAACTTCGATGACAGCTGTTTGGATTTCACTGCCAAACTTATCGCCTGAAATGTTAGCTCGATAGACACTACTGTCTATTGCTGATGCAATTGGAAAGCCAATTGCAATTGACAAGGCAACACAAATAAGGTCGCGTCCTAGCACGGCGAGAGTTAAGGTAATCTTCACTTGTTGGACAAGCATCGAGACAAGGTTAGACTTCAATATGTCAACGCTAAAACTGGTAAAATCGAAGAAGAATTCCAAGAAATTATCTATGATAATTTGCCTTCGTATTGCTGTCAGTGTAAGCGCCAAGGATATGAAGCGCTTAATTGTCGTGTGTTAAGAGGAAAGGCAGTAGAAATAGAGCATTCTGGGAATGTAAGAAGTGAGATAGACAATCACTCTGTTGAAAAATTACAAGGTGATGCAAGGGATTTTTTGAATGCAAAAAAACAACGACAGGATCTTGTTGATCACAGTTTACTTAAGTTTGCACCAGCTAATGCGCAACATCTTTTGAAAACAGAATTAACAAAGGTTAAGGAAAACAAATATCTAACTTTGGTAGGGAAAATGAATGAGGAGTAGGTTATAGGGAGTTTGATCTTGGGCAATGCTGGACAACATGGACATGGTCATGTAGATGGGCAGAAGGATCTTGATTCAAAGGAGAATAATAGTACATCAAGTTTTGGAGTTGATCGAGCATCTGCTGTTACCCATCCAACAGCAGCAGTTGCAAAGCAATTCGCACATGCTGAAAAATCAACTGTCTTTTGTTCGACATTGAATGGTTCAGCTGCATTGAATAATGATCAACATGCCAACAACATGGCTAAAGTTGCAGGGCAGTTACTTGTTACTCCAATGCATTCAACTACGACTCCAAGGAAATCAGATACAAAATGTAACAATTGGACAGGGGTGACCAGATCATCTAGCAAGAAGCAATCTCCAGGCCATCAAATGTAGAGTATACCAACAACAGCCATTGGGATTTCCATCTATTTTGATGCTTTGTCGATGGAGGGTGATCATACTTTGAATGAGTCTGAAAATGAGGAGCAACAGTTAGATGAAGAGCCACAAAAAACTGGGAAGGAACTAGCTAACACTGGTTCGAATTTAGGTGACACTATTGCACAGTATTTTAGTACTTATGTAGATGCACCTGGGATTGTTAAAACCGCAGGTGTAGTTGATATTGCTGAAACAATATCAGATTCTGATTACTTTCATAATAGTAAGGCTCTACCTATGTCTATTCATTCAAAGGCTAAAACTTCTGGCCAGATACATGATACAAGAAGGAAATCGACTACAACGGATCGAGGAGTTCCAGTAGTACTCAGTCTGTTGGTGCATTAAATACAACTGGGAAATCTGATGAGTAGAGAATTATCACTAATGTTGCTCTGAATATGGATGCTGCAAGGGTTAATGCAATGGAAAAGCATGGGCATCTTCAGTAGAAGAAGGATGATAGTGCTAAACATTGGTTGGTTGTATCACCTAGCAAAAAGACTGCTATAGATCAAACAAAAAAGAAAGTTGCAGCAGCAAACATCTGATGTGCCAATTCTTTTCTAGCTAACACTGGTTCAAATTTGGAGGACATTGTTGCACACAATGTTTCAACTTTTCTAGCCATACCTGGGAGTGTTAAAACTGGAGCTGCAGATGATCTTGAAATAACATCATCTTCTGCAGTTTCTAATGTACAGAAGGAAGGACAAGAACTGGAAGGTGTTAGTGTATTCTAAAATAACACTACTAAAGGTTCTGGGAGACCATTTGAATATGCTCAACACACTCCAAAAAATGTTTCTGGTGCGCAACAAACTGATTTGAAGCTAGGCGACTGGGCATTGCAATTTCATCCAGTTGTGGATGATGTTGGGAAGAAAGGGCAGCATCTTCAACATGAGGCAGCCTCAAGAAACAGTACAATGCTGTAGATTTCTAGCCCTCGCGTGGAAAAAATTATCAAGGACGCGCATCTTATGCCAAAAACTGAAAGTACTTCGACTGGAAAACTAAAGAGGAAGCTTAATTTGGATGCTCCAGGTTTCATTCCTAGAAAGTCTCCTGGTGCTTGCATTCACAATGCAGTAACCCCACCAAATGTTGGGCAAGAACATATTGGAACAAGCAAAGCAGGTGCTATCTGGATGAAAAATACAACAACAAAAAGACTGGGCAGCAACAGATTTTTGCAAACACTCCAGTTGATACTCTTGTGTCTAGTCAATATGCAACAACACCAGCAACTGCTGGACAGTAGAAGCAAATTGCAAGCATGCCACAAGCAGTAATATCAACTCCAAATGCTGGACAGCAGCAGCAACATTTACAACCATGTTTTGTAGTAACGACTACACAAGCTGGACATCAGCAATTGGTTACAACCACTCCAGCTATTTCTGTGAATGAGGAAGTAAACGTTAGGCGACTCCTAATGAGAGTTGCCAAACAAAAACAAGCAGCCCCAACTACATCTACAAGGTCCAAACATTCAATAAAAAAGTCATGAATTTTGAAGACATTCTGAAGAGGTTTGATGAAGATGATCAAGAACTATAAATTGAAGAAGTTACAAGTTTGGGCAACAAGGGACAAGAATCAAATTCCTACTACATCTTATTTTACCATTTTATTAGTATAGTCATTTGTAATATCATCACGGAGTATGTTATAAACTCTGTGATGATCATAGAATATTTAGTGCTCTCTAGCTCTTTCTTTTTACATGCTTGTTAGTAGGCGAGGATATTTATGCCTCAACAGGATTAGTAAGGTAAGGTTATGCCCAGTATGTGGTTGCTCATGCCCTATGCCTTTGGAAAGATATCCAAATGGCTATGAGATTATATGCCCTCGTGAGACTTTGCCGGAAGATCCATGATCCTCTATATGAGGCTGCCATCATAAGGCAATGTGAGGCACAGAGGAGTGATTATATAGCCAAGGCATACAGGCAACACTACTGGTACTATTGTCCCCCTTATTTATACTTTTCCTATGTGTCGCGCTTTCTTTTCTATTATTAATAAAATAACTACTGGGCACGCCTAGTAGTATAATTTGCCCAAAAACATTTCAAACTTAAAACTAGCAATATATACAGCTACAACTACACCGTTCGATCCCCCGACAATGGCACCAAAATTTGATCACACCCAACTCTAGTCCTAAAAAGAATAAGTGGTTGCTGCAAATATAATATCGGGTCTAAGAGTCCGGAGTCGCATCCCACATAAAACTAAGGTTTAGCTACAACTGTTTACTATCACTAAGAAGACAAGCTCGAACAATTCCTAAGTAATAAGATTCTAGTTTCTAACTAATTAATTAACAAATTAAAATGGTAAATTAACAACTAAAGATACTAAGGATTAGAGATATTACTCCGTCTAGAGTTATGATTTCCTCAATTTTCGGAATCCTTCCTGCTATGTAACGATCCGACCTGTCATTTTGAGTGTATTATCCCCGATCCCCTATTTATTATTTCCCCCGTATCTTTTTCTGCTTATGTTACTTGCCGCGAGGTTTTGTTGTGGTTTCGGATTGAATTGGGACACTTAATCCCTAAAATGGAAGCTTAAGTCTTAAGATTTTGACCGTAGTTGGAACTGTCTGAAGATAATTCCAGAATGTAGTTTCGTCGGTTCCCTTAGTTTTGTTGGGTGATTTTGTACTTAGGAGGGTGTCCGGACTGTGAATTGGAGGTCTGTAGTTGATTTCGACTTGAATTGGCGAAAGTCGAATATTTGGAGATTTTGATCGGAAGAGGAATTTTTGATATCGGGGTAGTATTCCTATTTCGGAAGTTGGAGTAGGTCCATAATATTGAATATGACGTGTGTGCAAAATTTGGGGTCAATCGGACGTGGTTTGATAGGTTTCGGCATCAGTTGTAGAATTTTGAAGTTTCAAGTTCATTAAATTTGAATCGGAGGGTGATTCGTGTTTTAGCATTGTTTGATGTGATTCGAGGCCTCAACTAAGTTCCTATGATGTTTTAGGACTGGTTGGTATATTTTGTTGAGGTCCTGGGGGCCTCGGGTGTGTTTCGGATGCTTAAAGGATTGAATTTGGACTTAGGCAATTGCTGAAGTTTTCTGGTCTTTTGGTGTTTTGCACGAGCGGAAGGAGGAGCGCAGGTGCAGTTTGGTCAAGCTTGGTCTGTGGGCGCAGGTGTGAGATTGGGCCACAGAAGCGGAGCTGCATCTGCGGAAGGTGGAGCACAGAAGCGGACGAGGCCTGGAGTGTGAGGATCGCAGAAGCGGAAGATATCCACAGGAGCGGGAGCGCAGGTGCGACTGGTGGTCCGTAGATGCGGAAATGCTGGACAGAACACTTAAATGCAAGGGTTCGTGATTTTTGCTCATTTATTTTACATTTTTGAGCTCGGGTTTGGCGATTTCTTGAGAGCATTTTTTAGGGTATTTCTTGAGGCAAGTCCCTTCTGCTTATTTTTTATCAATAATCTTGCTTCCCCATTTATTTTCCTACCTAGTTAGTGTATATTTAAGGTGGAATTTGGGAGTTTGAGGCTAGAGATTTGGTGAGTGAATTTTGGGCATTTGAAAGACCATTTGGTGTCGGATTTTATTAAATTTGATATGGTTAGACTCGTGAGCGAATGGGTATTCATATTTTATGACTTTTACCCAATTCTGAGATGTGGGTCAAGGTCGACCTTTTTGGACGAATTTAAGATTTTTTGTTAAAGTCTTGATTTCATTAATTAGATTAATCTATTATAATTTTATTTATGATATGTAATTTTTTCTGGCTAGATGTGGGCCATTCAGAGTCGGATAATCGAGGAAAGGGCATTCTTACTGATTGATTGAGCTTGGTTTGAGGTAAATGGCTTGCCTAACCTTGTGTGGTGGAAATCCCCTTAGGATTTGGTACTGTTGTGATATGTGAGCGCCATGTACGTGAGGTGACCAGTACGTACACGGGCTATTTGTTGTAAGAACCCGATTTTCATTGAGTAGTGATCTGTTTTCATTTTAATTGAGTTATACTAGATGTGTAGTTATCCTGTTAGTCTAATACCCCATGTCTACGTGCTTTAACTGCTTATTTGAACTTTGTGCAGCATGCCTAATTGATTTCCTTCTTTTCCTTGATCTTTATCAGTCTTAACTGTAGAATTCTTACTGTTAACTGTTGTATTTATCGGTTTGAGTTGTGTGTTTACTTTTGAGACTACGAGGTGGTACCTCGGGAGTTTTCCCTGCACATTGACTTTTGAGACTACAAGGCGGTACCTCGAGAGTTCTCCCTGCACATTTACTTTTGAGACTACGAGGCAGTACCTCGGGAGTTCTCCCTGCATATTTACTTTTGAGACTACGAGGTGGTACCTCGGGAGTTCTCCCTGTACATTTACTTTTGAGACTACGAGGCGGTACCTTGGGAGATCTCCTCGCATATTTATTTTTGGGACTATGATTGTTATATCATTGTGCGGTGTTGTTATTTCTTGGTGAATACTTTCTGTTATTTTCTCCGTTTTACTTCATTTTATTATATCCCGGTAGGGCCCGGACCTGACCACGCCACTACACTATCGAGGTTATGCTTGGCACTTACTGGGTACCGTTGTGGTGTACCCATGCTACTCTTCTGCACATATTTTGTGTGCAGATCCAGGTACTTCTTATCAGCCCCGCTACCAGCTGAGAGTGCTGGCTGCTGTACGGAGACTTCAAGGTACATCTTTCGCATCCGCAGACCTCAGAGTCCCCCTCTATTCCCTCATATGTAATTTACCTTCCGTATTTCTTTTATTAGACTCTTGTGTGTAGAGATTTTAGTTTCCTTCTGTAGCTTGTGACTTATGATTTTTCGGATTTTGGGAATATTGTGTACTACTAGAGTGTTGGATATTGTACATGCCAAGCGGTATTGTTACCAGCTATTTAGTTATCTGTTGCAGTTAGTTGTTAGGTTTTACTTTCATATTTGTTATTTTCGTATTGTGTTAAGCTTACCTAGTTGTAGAGACTAGGTGCTGTAACGACGTATTACGGAGAGAGAATTGGGTGGTGACACGCTATGTCTTCTATAATTTCGCCTAGGTTTTATCTACCGATCATGAGTACTTTGGGTGTCGTAGTTCTATCTCGAACAACTACTATAATTTACTAGATATATTCTCTCGAACTACACTAGTTGGCACTAATTTATCGCTCACTACGATCACACTAATGTTTCGTTATCTCTAATCCCGCATTTAAACCCTCTGTATTGATCTATCACATACGTTAGGAGTGATGTTGTTCAACAACTACCTAAATATGTACCCTCTCTCAAGCAATACACACCAAATAGGCACAGTCAATTGATGGACATTCAATCAACGACAATAAACACGTAGTTGAACAAGTAGAGATATTCAAAGGAAAAATTATATTAAAATGTAACAAGAATTCATCCTTCAAAAGATTTCATCAAACCCTATATGAGAAAGTTTAGCTACTCATAGTCATACTAACAATCATGATAATAATTGAGAGCATTAAAATACAGATTAAGGAAGAATAGAGTAGAAAACTCTTGTGATTCGTTGCTTCCAAGTGTTCCCGTAGCCTTTTCCCTCTCCAATAATGTATCTCCCTTAAGAAATAGGTTTAGAACCCCTTTTATACGTGTTGAGGGCGTATAGGATCAAAACTACCAAGTCCTAGCCGAATTAGGATGAAATCCGCCTTTAGCCGTCTAGCTTGGCGCTTGGCGCCAACCTGGACACCGAAATGTTTCCATTTTTGTGCCATTGGTATTTTGGTTGGTGCTTGGCGCCAACCTGGGCAACAAATCATAATCCCTCCAAATTTTTCTATTTGTTTATTTCACTTTGCATGCAGGCTTGCCAAATCAGTTCAAATTGACTCCTACACGCGTAAACACCATTATTAAGCTCGAGTCACAAATATTTACACCAAAGTTAACAAGATTGAGGTATAATGTAAGACAAATTACATGCAAAAGTATGAAGTTTTAGCCTAACATCAACCAATTGTAGGGAAAGAGTTGACAAGAGTTGAGTAGAAACAACGGGAAAGGAAAATTGGACGATATTAGGGGATCTGATTTGTTGTTGTAGGATAAGCAATTAGGGTCATGTATGGGCCTAAATATGACTTTCTATACAGTATTTTTTATTAGGGGTACTGGTGATTAATAAAATTTATTTTTCATAAAGAAAATACAATGCCACACCTCTTTTTTTCCTGGGAAAGTAGCTTTTTCACTTTAAGTGATATTATTAAAAAAGAATTATTTATTTTAATTTTAAGAGTCGCTACTTAAAATTATTTATTTACGGTTTTCCCAAGTTACCATTTATTTGAATCTCAATTCAAGGAAATTTGACTCTGTTTAAATCTGCGAAACACAGACGACCTGGTAAGAAATTTTGTTAACCCGGGAGAAGGTGTGAGGCACTCCCAGATTTCGTGATTTTAGCATGATCGCTTCAAAATTACACTCGCCTTAGTTATCTGATTATTACATATTTTAAAACCTATGTTCATTTACGTTTTTAATTATACATTTTTAAGCATTTATGGAATTTATCTAAATAAGTCGCAATGTCGCGCACTTGTTATTTTTGTACACATACCGGTGATTCACAAGAATTTGGAGTTAATGGTCAAGGCACGCGAACGTGCACTTGAATTTGGAATTACGTATCATGACTATGTCACGAGAACCGTATCTGTAACCACGATAATTCATATTATTAGTCGCTCCTATAAGCAAGCTACAAATGTTCTTGAGCTATTTATTTTCCTAAGTTTGACATGGCATGTAAAAGTCAACGAATTATGGAATTTATTTGTAGGTAAATTGTATATATGAATTAGAGTGAATCTAGAATTTAAAGTAAACAAATACTATTAAACTAAGATGATCGTTAGTTTGTACAGATTTGAAAGTCTATGATGAGGACTTGCGAGTTGGAAACAAATTCAATTGATTTGCTTAAACATTTCAGGGAGGTCTCTATAGCGTCCTTGCTTTGGAATTGTTTGACCAAGGTTAATTAGTGATCGAAAAATATCATTACACGCTAACTTAAACGGATTTTTACCTTCATATGCACTATTTGAAAGCTTATTACCCTCCATATTTAAGTTTAAATTTAATTACATGGTCATATACAATTTACCAATTATATACAAATAAGTTTTAAATGAGTATCCATATATTAGGAAGTGAATAAGGAATATTAGTTATTTCCTTATCCCTTTATACTTGCCCATTCTCTCTCTCTCTCTTTGTCTCTCTCTCTCAACCTCTCTCTCTCTCTGTCTTTCTACTCTCCTTCTCCGTTTTTTTCCCAATTTTTCTTCATTTGATTTTCTCTATTTTTTTATGTTTTTTTTGTTGTATGGAGTTTTAATGGAATTCATCAATGAATTTCAATCTTTTAACTTTGTAATTTTCTTTTATGTTGCACAATTGGTGTTCAAATAGAAATTGACAATCAATAAATTTTAAAAATGTTTGACTCTCCACCATTGACTGCCATTAAAGCTTTGAAACTTTGAAATCGAATTTGAATTTTTAAAAATCATTATTTGTTTGGACTGGGTGTTAATGCAAATAATTGAAAATATTGTTTGAAATTTATATCTCAATTTTGAGGGTGTTTTGGTGAAGAATAGGCTTGATTTTGGTTGAATTTCAAATTGAAACTCGTCGAAGAAGAAGAAGAAGAAGAAGAAGAAGAAGAAGAAAAAGAAGAAGACGACATGACATACAATATACTTACGAAATTATAGTAAAGTTGTAGTATAATTGTATGTAAATTGTATTCTGTTGTAGTTATATATATATATTTTTTTTGAATATTGTATGAAAGTTGAAAAATAGTTGTATATGTATTAATCGTTGTATAAAATTTGTATTTAAGTTATCAATACTATCTTTTTACATAAAGTTGTTGATATGTATCAAAATTGTATTAAGAAAGTAAGTTTTGATTGGAATTTTAGAGAGGAAGAAGCATACACCACATGTCACGACCCAAAATCCAACTAGTCGTGATGGCACATAACCCATCCCGTTAGGTAAGTCAATTTCCAACTAATAAATTTCACTAATAAGTAATAAAGCAATTTAAGTGAATAAAGATCCTGATCTTACACAATCCCCAAGAACTGGTAGTACAAATCATGAGCTTCTAAGAATAGAGTATACAAAGTGAAAATGAAATAAATACATAGTCTGTTTGAATAATACATAAACAAAGCTTTTATAAATCTAAGGCTACCCTTAACTAGAGGCACCTACAACAGGAACGTAAGTACATCTTTAGATCTCGCAACCATCGAACACAGCAACAACGCCAGCCAATATCTGCACGCAATGTGCAGAAGTGTAGTATCAGTACAACCGACCCCATGTACTGAGTAAGTAATAAACCTAGTTTTAGGTTGAAAGTAGTGACGAGCTTGTACCAAGGTCAGAGTCCAACTTTCATAACCAACAATAGTTCATAATAATATTAAACAAGTAATACCAGAAGTAACTCAAAGAATAAATGCTCAGCTAAATCATGACTTCTAAAAATAGTTTAGCCTTTTAAGTACATCAATGAAAACCCAAATCGTTTACCGAAGTTACCAAAAATATGAATAAGTTTGAAAACAATAATTTTTTCCCAAAATCCTGTCAATAATAAATGATATGTTTCATTTTCTTTCTAGATAACCCATGTAAAACAAATGCATCACTATGCCCATCTGTCAACATATGTGAGAAATCATGAATAATGTGATACCGTACAGCATGAGAAAAACACATCTCTATGCATATATGTCATGTGTGCATGTCAATGCAATGTATCTCAGAGATTGTACTCATGTACTCACACTCTCAAAGTACTCAATCTCACTGTCTCGCATTCTCTCTCACTATGCTCAGCACACTCAATCACTCAGCGCTATACAATACCTGTTGCGGCGTGAATCCCGATCCCTATTTATAGTCGACTGCGCTCACTAGGGGTGTACGGACTCATGAGGGGCTCCTACAGCCCAAGAGCTATAAGCACGGACAACTCACGTGCTGCACAGACAACTCACGTGCCATAATATAAATATCTGGATCTGCACGAACAACTCACGTATTGCACGGCCAACTCACGTGCTGCACGGCCAACTCACATGTAATAATAATATAAGGATCCGCACGGCCAACTCACGTGCTGCACGACCAACTCACGTGCAATAATAATATAAAGATCCGCACGGCCAACTCACGTGCAATAATAATATATATAAAGCCAACATGGCATGCTGCGGCGTGCAGCCCGATCCCATAAATATCCTCACAAATCAGGCCCTCGGCCTCACTCAATCATCAATCTCTCCAGCCTCTCAGGCTCACAATATCATGAAAATAGCCCAAAATGATGATATGTTGTATCAACAAATAACAACAGAGACTGAAATATGATATGCAATGAAATGAATATGACTGAGTATGAATTTTCAATTTAACACAATAATTCATAGCAATATAACCTTTGTGGGTCCCAATAATACTGGCACATAGCCTCAACATGATTTTTAATATGCTTTCCAGCTCAATTTCTTTAACACATAAAATCGCATGGAAAATGCCAAGATTATTTAACTATAAAATTTCACAGAAACAATTATGTCACAATTTCTATAGTGCATACCCACATGCCCGTCACCTAGCATGTGCGTCACCTCCCAACAATTCACAAAATACATATATTCAGGGTTCATACCCTCAACTCCAAGATTAGAAGAGTTACTTACCCCGAACAAGCCAAATCCAATGTCAAGCAAGCTAAGCAATGCTCCAGAAATTTTATTCTGCGCGTATCAACTTCCAACGACTCGAATCTAGTCACAATTAATTTGATTTAGTCAATAAAATTAATTAAAATTAATTCCATAAGAAAATACTAATATTTCCACAAAATCCGAAATTACGCCCCAAAAATCACTCGTGGGACCCACATTTCGGAATCTGATGAATTACAAAATATTAACGCCCCTTCAACCACGAGTCCAACCATATAAATTTTACTCAAATCCGACATCAACTCGACCCTTAAATCTCCAAATTAAACCAAGAGGGTTTTCACAATTTTCCAACTTAATTCACCAATTAAATGTTAAAAACAACCATGGATTCGGGTAATTTAACAAATATTGAGTTAAGGACACTTACCCCGTTATTTTCTCTGAAAATCTCCCAAAAATTATGTCACGACCCAATTTCACTTATAGGTCGTGATGGCGTCGGACATCGCTGTCAGACAAGCCAACAATAAATACTAAATAAATTCTCATTTTAATAATTTTGAAGTCATAGTTGTTTCCCTCAATTAAATAGCAGAAGATGACATTTACAAAATACATATTAATATCTTTAAAAATTTCCAATATAGTGCAACCCATAATCATCCCGTGTCACAAGTGCATGAGCATTTACTAGGGAATTAAAATAAAATATAGCATCTATCCAGAATACAAATTAGACAGGAAAATATAGTAACTCTGAAGGAGATTATGTTAGTTGCGGATCGTAATATAGAATGCAGCTCACCTATGTCCCCACAATTATTAACCACACCTCTGCGCCCACAAGGTCGCTATACATATATGTACCTGCACAATAAAATGTGCAGCAAGTGCAGTATGAGTACGAAAACAAAGTGTACCCAGTAAGTATCAAGCCTAATCTCAAAGAGGTAGAGACGAGATGGTTGACTATGACACTCACTATGGGTCAATAATATTAAATAATCATAAAAATAGAAATATTTATATCAACGTGATTCACAGAGTTAACAATAATTTTATTGAACCAGCAGAAGTAATTAAATTCCTTCAATTCCAATAATTCTCAATATATTAATTAAATTCCTTCAATTCAAATAATTTCTAATCTATTAATTAAATCCTTCAATTTCAATAAAAATTCCAATTTTTATCAAATAACTTTACATGCTGCAATTCAATTGTCAATAAATTTTCAATTTATCAAATAGCTTTACAAGCTGCAATTCAATTTCAATATATTTTCAATTTATCAAATAGCCTTACAAGCTGTAATAAACTGTCCAAGTATCGTGTAATTATTATTATTATTATTATTAAGCACGATTTTTGCCGAGGTCGTACGGTCCGATCCAGAGTTTCGTGTACACTGCCGAGGGACATGCGGCACGATCCATAGATGCATTTATCCTGCCGAAGCGTTCGGCCCGCTCCACAAGAAAGGAGGACATTTTTTTTATGTACCTCCGGGAATGAGAGTATGTTTATTATAAGATAAATTCGAGAGGAAGAACAATTTCTTTTAACAATTAATTAATTTAAACATAAAATCAAGCATATGAGATTCCCATCCTTTAATATCTTCATCTAACAATTCACAATATATTTATATATATCAATTAATATTAATTAAACAAAGAATATAATTTACACAAATAATTTATGCTTTGAGTCCTAAACTACCCGGACTTTAGTATTAATAGTAGCTACGCACGGACTCTCGTCACCTCGTGCGTACGTAGCTCCCCACAATTAGCAACAATTATTCAATTTAATTTCTATGGAGTAATTTCCCCCTCACAAGATTAGACAAGAGACTTACCTCGCTCCGAAGTTCCATAGCCGTCTCCCAAGCCTTTCAAACAACTCTACCAATGCCCAATGCTCCAAAACTCGCTTTCGCTTTATTAAAATTCACAAGCTTTTAATCCTCCTCCGACATCGTAACATTGAGTAAAATGCTCATACGCCACCAAAAAATTGATATCTACAATTACAATCCCAATTACAGTCAAAATATGACTCAAAAATATTTATCAATATACATTTATAGCTCACAAGTTGGCTACAAGCCTCCAGCTCAAATCGTCTAGTAGGTTCACTTACTAGCACATTCAACTCCACTCTTATCATTCAATACCCATTTGAAGTCATCAATGGTACTACATTAATTCTCCAACACTGCCAAATTACTAGTCATCGTCTTCCTTAACCAACATTTCTAAAATATTCAATTTGGTGATTACTTAGTTGAATACTTCCAACTAAGCTAGAAAATGATTCCATAGGTTCATTGCATCCTTTAATTTCATTTCTAAGAACACTATTTATCTTTCCCTCATTTTCTCAAGAACACTATTCGCCATAAACTAGAGTTTATGAAATCAATTATCCAACCAAAATAACTTGAAACAAATATTAGAATTACTCTCACTGACTCATAAGAAATGAGCTTGAAGCATTAGTATTACCTTCTTGAAGCTTTTTCTTGAAATTCTAATGTTTGGGAAATTTGGTGTTCTTGAACAACTTGAAAGATTTCTAGGGATTTCAAAGATTGAAGGATGTTAATACTAGTGTTAATAGGATGTTATTAACTTAAACTATCCAAAAAAACTCACCTTCTATTCTTAAGTAGTCTCCAAGGTCGAATCCACCATGAAAGAACCAATCCCTAGCTAAAGAAAATCCCTAAAAATGGCTGCTACCCGTGACTGCCTTATAAAGGCACGGGTGCTTCAGCGAGTTGTACCTTGCGCTGTGCAAGTTGTACCTCGTATTACAAGTTTTGCCCTGCTAGACACCTTTTACTAAAACGTCCATAAGTCCTTGTAGAAATATCCAAATGATGAAAGGTTGAAAGCGTTAGAAACTAGACTCGAAGATCTTTCATTTGATAGGTTGTCCACCATATAAACCATTATATATATATATATATATATATAGGCATGCTCGTCCAAAGTTAGGTTTTTTTGTGTGTACTCATTTGGAACTTTAGTCTATCATGTAATTTTCAACTTGATTAAGACTTAGGGCTCTCCTTAGACCCTACATCACTTATAATATGACTCGTTCACTTATCAATATACAAACCTGCTGGAACCTTCAAATCCCGATTCCGGGGTCGTTTTCTCAAAGTGTTGACCGAAGTCAAATTTGCCCTTTTAAGGCTAACTTAAGTAACTAAGTGTTCCGATTTCAACCCAAACACTTCCAAATCCCGAACCAACCATCCCCGCAAGTCATAAATCATTAAAAATACATTCAGAGAGTTTTATTTAGGGGAACGGGGTTCTAAAAGTCGAAACGACCGGTTGTGTCGTTACAGATCGCCTCAATTCGAGCTCCAAATCGTTAAAAATGGAAAATGGTCCCATTTTCTGAATTTAAACTTTCTGTCTAGACCTCTCTTCTTCGCGAACGCGACAGGTCCCTCGCGTTCGTGAAGCACAAAATGTGCTTCCCAACATTTGCTCCTCGCGAACGCGATGCTTTACGGAGCCCATCTTCGCGAACGCGAGCTCCCCTTCGCGAACGCGAACGCGATACCCCAAACGCGAACGTGATCCACAACCCAACTCCTCTTCGTGAAAGCGAGAACCCCTCGCAAACGCGAAGAGTAAATCCCGCCTGCCTGAAATTCCTCTTCGCGAACGCGAGGGCCCACTCGCGAACGCGAAAGAGAAAATCCGAAAAATGCAGCAACAGATATCAGCAATCTCACTAAGGTCACTAATGATCCGTTAACCATTCAAAACTCACCAGAGCCCCTCGAAACCTCAATCAAATATACCAAGTCCTAAAACATCATACGAACTTAGTCGAACCCTCAAATCACCTAAAACAACGCTAAAACCATGAATTACACCTCAATTCAAGCCTAATGAACTTTAAAATTTTTAATTTCTACAAACGACTCTGAAACCTATCAAATCACGTCTGATTGACCTCAAATTTTGCACACAAGTCATAAATGACATAACAGAGGTATTCCAATTTTCAGAATCGGATTCCGACCCCGATATCAAATAGTCAACCCCCGGTCAAACTTTCCAAAAATTGAACTTTCGGCATTTCAAGCCTAATTCCTCTACGGACCTCCAAATAATATTTTGGGCATGCTCCTAAGTCCAAAATTACAATACGGAGCTATTGGAATTATAAAAAATTCAAATCCGAGGTTGTTTACACATAAGTCAATATCCGGTCAATTATTTCAACTTAAGCCTCCAACATGAAAATTCATTCTTCCAAGCTAACTCTGAAATACCTTAAAACCAAAATCGACAATTCACACAAGTCATAATACCTCGTAGGAAGTTATTCAAGACTTCAAATAGTTGAAAGGCGCGTAAATGCTCAAAACGACTGGGCGTGTCGTTACACCACATAATAAATATATACAAATCAGGTACAATATACAAAAGACATATTGTATAAAATTTGTATAAAAATTGTATTTAAGTTGTATGATATTGTATTTGTATTTAATTGGGTAAAAATAATGTATAAAAGTTGTAGATAAATTATAAATAAGTTGTATAATATATAATTAGTTGTATGAAATATAGTTTTACTATGTATAAATCAGATACAAAATATACAAAAGATATATTGTATATAAATTGTATTTAAATTGTGTGAGCACCTAATTTTTGACAATATTTGAATTTTTATCACCTCCTACTATGTAAATAATTTTAGAAATTTAATTTAAATTTGTTAGCTTTGTTACATTTTTTTATAGAGGGTAAAAATTAAAAATAATTTAAAAGGTCAATTATTACTATTAGTATTATTTTTATTTTCAAATAAAATAAATTTTAAAAAAACGAAACAAATAAATATTTTTTAAAATTTTTGGATGGGAATAAAATAATAGGAGAATTAAGAGTATGGAATAAAAAGTAAAAGTAAAAGTAGGTGGAAATTGTTTTTTTAAGTAAAAGAAAGTGAAAATTTAAAAACAAAAAGGAAAATAAGTGAAAAATAAAAAAAGTAAAGTAAAAAAAGTGGGAATATAATTATAATAAAAGTAAAAAGTGGGAAATTAAAATATAAAAGTAAAGGAAAGTGGGGAATTTAATTATTTTTAAAAAGAAGAAAAATGGGAAGTGGGAATTTGTTTAATTAAAATTTTAATAAAATATTTTTAAAATAAAATCTGAAAAAAATACGAATTGTTTTCTATAAATTGAAGAGAAAATGTGAGGGGGAGAAGGAAGAAAAAAAGAGAGGAGGGAATGGAAAGAAAATTGTTTTCTTCTACTAAGGAAATTTCTACTCGTGTCATTCTTTCTTCGTCTTTCTTTCGAAAACTCCAGCAATATATCACCCTGTTTTAAGGCCCAAAATGCCTCAAATTCAAGACTAAAAGTACCACGTGAAGCTTCGATGGTAGTCACCTCTCTCACGCCAAAAAGCAATAGCTTCACGAGGCACAGTCGAGTTTCGATCCAGGCTCGAATTTTAGAAGGTTCGTCGCTAGATTTTCTGCTAATTTGCCGATTGGCCCTTGGTTTGGTGTACGTATTTGGCTCAGAATATTTTTTTTTTTTTGCGTTAATCAAGTTCTGGAGGAACGTTTTGCTTAAAGGTTCATTACTTATCCTCCCTTTGTTAATTATTTTATTATTTTATGTGATTTTCTTATAGAGATTCATGTGATAATTTTTTATGTTGTTTATACACATTGTCATGTTGTAGTTTCTTTTTACATGTTTCAAGCTATTTGTCAACAGATTATTTGAATAGGATTTCATCTTAATGAGATTTTCTATTTAAAATTAAGAATGAATATCTTTCCATATTAATGAGTCATGCGTTGGAGTTCAATTAAGTGAACCACAAATGAGTTACGACATTTAATAGGAAAGAAAGAATTAGACATGGGTTGGATTTAGTATAAATCTGTCAGGCCTAATAATTTTTGTCACTAGATTAATAATTAGCCCATTCTTCCATAATAGATAAATGTCTCATAATTTCAAAGATAGTGCAGTGAGTTGTAAATACTTCTAAGTGTGGATAACTTGTCAATACTTTAGATAGCTAAAATATTTTCCGACAAATATTTTCCGACTTTAAAATAATTTCCTATCCATAAACTCTTGGTCTTATAATAATTTCAAATTAGTTTAGGAAAATAATACAAGCGTGCATTCACGTGACTTGACCAATCAACTTCGAATAATAATAAATGTGTTATTGATTGTGTACACATACGCGTGACATGATTCTTGACGCCAAACAAAAATACGTATGCGTGACTTATTTCAAGATAATTTTCATAAATCTAATCAAGCAATAAAAGCGGACATAGGTAAAACATGAGAACCAATAAAACACAAGTTATCCAACAATAATATAAGCCAAATATAGTCAATAAAGCGCCTGTGCTAGAACCACGGGACTCGGGGAATGCCTTACACCTTCTCCCTGGTCAACAGAATTCCTTACCCTGACTTTATCTTTGCAGACCAATAATAATAGAGTCAAACCCTCCTTTGATTAGGGATTCAAATAAAAGGTGACTTGGAATACCCAAAAAATCAATTCCATGTGGTGACTCTATAAATAAAATAATCCCTACTCAAATTTGTCACTTTAATTGGAAAAACTTCTTAACACATAATAATCCATAATACATATCTCTTGGGGCAAAAAGGGGTGTGACAGCTCTAGCGACTCTGCTGGGGAACTCTCAAGAATTCGAGCTTGTACATTGCCTTTATTTGTCTTTATTAATTTCTGTATATATTGTGATTAATTTGAGCCTAATGTGCTATGTGTCACTTATTTGCCGCTTTAATATTTATTTGAACAGTGATATAAATTGTATCCTCTCTCGCACCCCTATGAGTCTTCTTATAGTTAGTTATGTTGTGTTTGCCTACCAGCATCATAAAATTTCTGTCTTGAGATAAAGCCAGTTAGCCTACCAGCTTTTGGTGAAGGATTTTGTCACACATGTTAAGGCGGGAGAGCCGTTAGCCAGCCAATGTTGTTCTACTACTGGTGATACTTGACGCTCCTCGGCTCGGGTAGTCTGCCCGGGTAAGCCAATCTAGATACACTTCATCCCCTAAAAATTTTTAAAAACCTAGAAGTACAAGCAGCATGCCTGGTTATCCCTAGTAGGATCGTTTTATTGCATCATGTGCATTTGACTTAGCGAAACTCGGCATAGGGATCGAGTCCGTATAAGACAGATACCCTTTTTGAGACCATCATGTTCACTTATGTGCTACTTGCTACATCATTTGGAAGACTTGCTTGTATTATTGACCGGCTTTAGAAAATTGTTTGAGCGGAATTATAAAAAACAAAAATCATTCCCCCTGTTTTGTAAAAATAATTCGTTTTACTATAAATAAATCAAAAAAGTTTGAAAAAAATAAAAAAATAAAAATAAGTCAGACTATTCCCGATCTTACCGAACTACGCGGGTTTAATACTCACCGGATGTGAGATACGTAAGCAACGTTCATCGGGTTCAACCCCATTTGTTTGTCTTAAAATTAAAAAAGAAACATTACAAAAAAGTGTCTATGAATTATTATATTTTTCAAATAATAATAATAATAATATAGCCGATTTGTCAGTTTTATCTCTTTTGACCAATGTTTTCTTGCGTCCACTTCTTTTGTCAAATAAGCCTTGAAACCTTCCTCATAAATGTGAAATGGTTTTGTTTAACAAAAGCGGCCTGTTTTTTTGTTTGTTTTCTTTAGTTTTTTTTTTAAAAAAAAAATTATAGAATCAAAACCTGAGAAATCAAAAATTTTGTGTGTCAATAATATATTTGATCAAATCCTAACCCCGTGTCTGGATAAACATGTACACCATGAGTGGGGGAAAAGGTAAGTCTGAAAAGAGGCCCAGATCAGAAGGGATACCGGATTTTCTGATTGTCGATCAGATACCACATTAGTTGTGGGATTGGTGGAGAGACTTTAAGGAATATGAACGAAACTAGATAAAGAAGTACTTGGGACATTTGGTTCACATGATTCCGATCAAGCCCAGGAGGGATGTGATCGAAGCTTTGATTCCGCACTGGGATCCTGAAAATAATGTGTTTCGTTTTACCGACTGTGAAATGACTCCGACCTTCGAGAAAATCGCCCATTTCTAGGGGTGGGGACACAATCTTTGCCGCCAAAGTCCCATAGTACCAAAAATATGTGAATGAGAGTAGGTTTCTGAAACTCTTGAACATAAATTACAGACAATATGTAGTTTTAGGAGGCAAGTGGGTTAAGTTGGGATATTTGTTTACTTGTATGGCCTAGAATGCAATTTCAAAAGGAATGTGGGAAAATTAAAATCAAAGGAAGATAAGAAAACATGGAAGGTACACAAAAGGTTTGCATTTATGGTTATTCTTTTGGGACGTGTAGTTTTCCCGGAAAGGGAAGGACATATTGACAACCACTTGGCAGGTGTAGTTGAGGCTCTGACCTCAGAAGGGGATGATTATACTTTAGTCCCTATGATTCTTTCTTGCATTTTTCTTGCTTTAACTAGATGTAAATTGGGCGCGCGAAACTTTGATGGTTGCAACATTTTGTTATAGATATTGGTTTTGGAGCATTTTTATCGTCATCCTACGATCACTGATTTTAGTGTGCTATGGCCCAATCATACTTATGATCACCAAAAAAGAATTGACGAATGCGACTTACCGAAGGGATTGGCACCTGTAAAGAACTACTTCTTACTCTATCCGCCAAACGGATCACTTGGAACTACGATTGGTTCTCTTCTAACGAGGTCATTTGTGAGTCTGCATACCATTCTTATTTGGTACTCATAGGATTGGATGGTGTTCAGCCCTATGCTCCACTTCGGGTAATGCGCCAATTTGGACGACTACATGAGGTGCCACCAACACGAGATATGAGCAAGTTCTGTTATGATTTTGGTAAAGATCAGCCTCATGACGAAGAAGAAATTATGAAAATTAGGTATGCAAGTAAGGTCTCGGAGTTGAATGATATGGTAGAAGACCGATATTGTGGAGAGGTGATCCCTGAATATATTACTTGGTTTCATGATCCTTCGTCGTTTAGAGATAGGCTTGAGGGGTCCAACATGAGGAGAAATGATCAAGAAACTATAGAAAGGCTAAAAGAGGAATTGGAACATGCTCGAATGACCATAGCCAAACAATAAGCCCAACAGCAAGCTGGAGTCGCTCTAATTCATTTAAATATTGAGAAACATTATCATTCTGCCTTACGGGTCACGGATAAAGATCTAAAGCATACTAAGAATGAGGTGGCCCGCTTAGAAGAAGAACTAGCAAACACGATTAGTTTAGTCAGAAGAGGCAAATAAAAATGCTAAAATTCATAAGCTGCAAGAAGACTTGAGTATCATTGAAGAGGAAGAGCACCAACAATAATTGGAGTTTGATCAGCAGAGAGAGCAGTTTGAAAGAGAACGGGCCCATTGGATACACTCAAAGGGTCAACTTCATGCACAATTGGAAGAAATAAAAAGGTAGAAGAGGGATCATCAACATACATATTTTGCGGCAGAGCGGCGTCAATGGATGATTGAGAGAGGTGTGGTAAACGGTCGTATTGAAGAATATGAGGGGTGTAAGGTTCAGATGAGGCATACCCTCAATACTAACCAGATGTGGTTGCAGAATTGTCACATGATAATGGGGCAAGCCAGAGAGCAAGTACTTCAATTGGCAGAGAAAGAAGCATATATTCATAATGATTATCTTCATCTAAACAATGAGAAAGTTGGTCAACATGCACGTGCCCTCGTTCCACAGTTATCGACGGTGTTTCAGAATTTGTATGAGACTTTGGGGGGGAGGGAGGGAGTGGAGGCCAAATGATGTAGACCATTGATGATATCGGTTTAAAGTTTTAGTACAGTCAATTAGTTTTTAGTTTCATTTTTCATTTGTTGCATTTTTAATTTTATATTTGGAGGTTTTTATTCATATCAAAGTTTGTTTTATTCTAGTCATATTTATGTCTTTAGAGTCAAATGGGTTAGTTTCTATATATTTTCCTTTTCTCTCATTGTATTTAAACAAAAACAAAATTGATTGAAAATGAATGAAAAATATTCTATTTTGTTTTATAAAAAAAAAAATCAAAAATCATCAAAATTGTTATTATTTCCCCCATGAACTATGTAATGATTTGATTCATGCGGCGACATGATACGTAGGCAACCCCCAAAAGGTTCTATCAAATAGTTTTCAATGACTGTAGAATGAGGGAACTAAATGAGGCAAATGAAAAAAAAAAAAAAGAAATAAGAACGTCAATAAGCAGCAACCTTATAAGCAGGAATGAAACATGAAGCCATCCAAAATCATGTTAGAGATGGTAATAATCTTAGGAGCATAGCATATTTACGTGTGATTCGTATATGTTAAATGCTTAACCCTAACACGTTTGTTGGCTCTTTAAAGTAAGCTTAAGGTGGTTGTTTTGTGGTGAAACTGGCAACATATCATTACTTCACCAGATCAAAGGAAACGGTAGTAATGGATAACAATGATGAAATCGATTTGGTCAGTCACAATCCCCAGAGTCAATCAGTTGAGCAAGAGTTAGAGGAAATGAGAAAATTGAGACAACAACTGTCTGATCTATATCAAGCTTGGGTTTCCGGTCAGCCTCCACCCGAGGGTCCCTCAAAGGAAACTTCCACCATACCTCGGGCTAATAAACTACTGCTCCATGCAGTGAGCGATCACATTCTATCACCAGGGTATGTGCCAAACTACAGCCTCCATGCTATCCCTAGTACCTCTAATATGCGACCTCCAATTGAACCAGTCAGGAACACCTCTCTCGTCGTGTATGGCGTGCCGGTATATACAATCCTGCCACCACCTCCTGTTACGAGACCAAACAATAAGATACCATCTCATGCTTATGATGGACAATACTATATGGCTTTCAAGGTCTCGTCTCCATACAATCAGACTCCTCAGTATGAGTCACCAGTAGAAAATGAAAAACTTGCCAAAACGGTTGATCCGGATGAGATGGCCAGGAAAATAAATAGTCTTGAACAGAACATAAAGAACATACAAGTACTAGGTGGTCACAAAAGTGTTTCATTCAGCGATTTATGCATGTTCCCTCACATCTATTTCCCACCAGGGTTCAAGACCCCAAACTTTGAGGAGTATGATGGACACGGCTACCCTATTGCCCACTTGAAAAGGTATTGCAACCAACTCAGGGATGCAGGTGAAAAAGAAGAATTGTTGATTGCTTATTTTGGAGAAAGTCTTGTCGGGGTAGCCTCTGAATGGTTCGTTGACCAAGATATCTCTCACTGGCATGTTTGGGGCGACATGGCCCAGTCCTTCGTCAAACAATTTCAGTACAATATTGATATTGCACCAGATCGCAATTCCTTGTCCAATATGAAGAAAAAGCCGACGAATAGCTTTAGGGAGTATGCCATCAAGTTGAGGGAGCAAGCGGCTAGAGTTAAGCCACACATGGATAATCATGAGTTGATCACTATTTTTCTAGAGGCTTAGGAGCCTAATTATTTCCAAAACATGATGTCTGCAATGGGTAGGCCTTTTACAAAAGCAATCAAGATAGGGTAAATGGTTGGAAATGGCCTCAAAACCGGCAGAATTATAAGTCAGGCTGCTCTCAAAGCCACCACCAAAGTAATCCAAAATGGGTAGGGAAGTTTGGCAAATAGAAAGAAGAGAGATGAAGGGTCCATGATGACTTTAGGATCCAGGAAAATTCAAAGAGAGGCATCGCACCCTTATGTGCAAGTTCAGCAGGGGCAAACCAGCTACCCTCAACATTATTATCCTCCGTCAATTCCTCAGTATTCTGTGGGCCCACCACAATATAAAATTTTTAATGCTCAATCCTATACTCGACCACCCAATCAATAGGTACGGGCACCAGCTCCAAGGATCCCCTGACCTCAGCAGCAAAATTTTTGGGCACCCTATAATACTCGTCCTAGGAAGGATTATGGTCGAGAGTAGAGGCAGATGGAAAAATTCACTCCATTGGCTGAATCATACTCTAGTCTATTCCAGAAGTTGAAGCAAATGGGTGTGATTGGACCTATTGCTCCACACTATATGTTTCAATTTGGCATGGAAGCGAAGGAAGCATTTCTTGGGCCAATTGCCAAGCCCAAATGCATCGTGTAGGCAACGGTCTATTAAAATTAATTATATTTGGAAGAATTAACCTAAATAGCTGTCCACCCTACAATTTAAACTAAAAATAGCCAGCGAACATATATTATATGTATAATTTATGTATTAAATATGTATAATCTATGTATATAGCTAGAAAAAATAAACAATTAATATGGCCGACTATTTGTGTAAAAATCCCATGATACAAGCTCAAGTTTCAGTTACGATAATCATCAATAAAACCAATTCCATCTAGATTCAAACACTACATCCAGAAGAAAACAATTCATGCTTTAATTCAGAAAAGTAGCCACTCCGTCTTTACACATCTGATCACTAATCCATGTACCAAAGTTACGTACAAGGCTGTGAGCTTGATTAATTACAGACCAGGATTTATTCAATTTCAGGCTCTTCCTATTGTTCATATTTAAACTAAATTATGATCCAACTACTTTCGTTCATACATTTGTAATTACTCAAACGAAGCAAACACAGAGATTCATTTTATTACATGGATAACAATTCACCTATAATGGTTAAATCCTTAAACATGAGATAATTTCCCACTATCTTGCCAAAGGTGAGTTTTCCTCTCCAGAATACTTCCTTAGCTAGCTCCAATGCTTTCTTGTGGAACTACTTTAAATCTAACATCCTAGTGTCGGATTGACAATAAATTGTGCAGCAATGATTAACAATTGGCAAATTAGATCCAAGCATGTTCATTTATAATTGTTAAACAAGCATATGAATTCAGCAAGAGGAAACATCTCAGCTATTGACAACTAGCAAGTAGATCCAAGCATATTTGATTGAAGTCATTGCCTATCATGGTAACGACCCAATCGGTGATTTTGAGTATTTGCATTCCGTTCAATTGTTTGAAGTCTTGAGTAGCTTGTGTGAATCGTCGGTATTTGATTTTCAGGTGATTTGGAGTTGATTTGGAAGAATGATTATCAACTAGGAAGCTTTATGTTGGAAGAGTTTACCAAGTTTGACTTTTGTGTATTTGGCCTCCGATATGAGTTTTGATAGTTCTGTTAGGGCCGGATAGTGATTTTGGAATTTGGCATATGTCCGGATTTGCATTTGGATATTTCTAGAAGGTTTAGGCAATATTTTGGCGAAAGTTGGAAATTTGAAGTTTGGAATGTTCATAAGTTTGACCGAGAGTTGGCTTTGATGATATCGGGATCGAATTATTGTTCAGAGAGTTGGAATAGGTCTGTTATGTCATTTGAAACTTGTGTGCAAAATTTGAGGTCATTTCGGATTAATTTAATATAAGTCGGCACGAGTTTTTCAAGTTGAAAGTTCAAAAGTTCATTAAATTCGATTTGAAGTGTGATTCGTGGTTTTGAAGTTGTTATGTGCGATTTGAGGCCTCGAGTAAGTCCCTATTATATATTGGGATTTGTTGGTATATTCGGACGTGGTCCCAAAGAGCTCGGGTGAGTTTCGGACGTGGTTTGGATCGTTTTGGATCATGTTTGTTGATATTGGTTTGTGCAGGGACCTGGTGTAACCGTACCTGTGGAGCCGCAGAAGGAACACTTGTAGCGCAGAAGCACAAATTGGAGTTGGGGGCAGGAGTCTGCAAATTCAGAGATTCCTTCGCAGATGCGAAACTTTGGTCGCAGAACCGAAGGTGGCCCGTTGTCAAGAAGTCGCAGGTGCGAGGAGTTGGGCCGCATCTGCGGAAGTGCAGAAGCGGTGAGTTGGGGCGCAAAAGCGAGAATATTCACAGGAGCGGTTGGTAGCTCGCACCTGCGATGTCGCAGAAGCGGGTATATTTTTTACAGGTGCGAGGGATCGAATTTCAGAGATTCTTCCTCAAAATCAGAGTTTGGTCGCAAAATCGACGCCGCAGAAACGACAATATTTCCCAGATGCGAAAATGCTGGGAAGATTGTATTTATATTCGAGGGTTGGTTCATTTTATCATATTTTGGGATTTAGAGCTCGATTTTGGGCGGTTTTGGAGAGAATTTTTAACATATGGATTGGGGTAAGTGTTTTCAACTCGGTTTTGATTATATTTTATGAATCAATCATCGACTTTGCAGTTTGGATTATGAATTTAAATGAGAAATTGGGGTTTTTTGTCTAAGCTTTTTCAAAGTGAATTTTGAGTTTTGAACATCGATTCGGAGTCGGATTTAAATAAAATTAGTATGGTTAGACATGTAATTGAATGGGTTATCGAAATTTGTTAGTTTTATTGGGTGCCGAGATGCGGGCATGGGTTAGACCTTTTGGTTGATTTGGTGTAATTGATTAAAGATTCGACTTTTATTAATTGGGTTTGTCTCTTATGGCATTATTTGATATTTTTTAGTTGCTTTTGGCTAGTTTCGAACGGTTCAGGGGTTGATACGCACAGGATGGCATTTCTAGAGTGGTGTTTGGCTTGCTCGATATTTGTTTTGGCTTGTTTGAGGTAAGTATCTTATCTATACTTGGTTGAGGCACTAGTTGCCTGAATTACTTGTGATAGCTACGTTCTATGGGTGCCCATATGTGTGGGGTTTAAGCCTATGTGCGAGCACCAGGGTGTTTATCCATGCTCGAGGTAGTGCTTAGACTATGATATGCCTAAAATTGACTTTTAAGCTTTAAGCTATAATATTTCTCATATTTATAACACTATTGTGAACTATTTGAGCCATGTTTGAGACTACGAAGAGGCTAATTCCCTGAATAAATTTCCTATTTGTTATTTTTGTGATGAAATTGTCGATTTGAGCTATGATAGCACACTTTGCATATGCCTACAATTTTGTTACATCTCGTATTTTAGTACGTTAAAGTTTCGTCTTCAGATTAATCGACGTAGACGCGGGGATGAGATTATCTCGAGGTTCACGTATTTATGCTATTTATAATAAGCGATAAGTAAGTGCCATGAAGGATAAAGGGTACACGAATTAAAGAAAATGAGTTTCGTTGAAAGTTGTCGATTTGAGATAAAATACGGTCCGAGCTATACCCGATATTTATGGACTAGTACCATACAAGATACCATATGACCATGATAAGTATGATGTATAAAGTATATTAAAAATAAGTATTATTTTAAGTAATTTGAGATAATTCTTAATTATGTGGATAATTGATTAATTTTCGGGTAATGGGACTTTACCTAATTAACTAATGAGTTTGGGATAAGATTAAAACTCCACCCCACCCACACGTGGCAGCAAGCCACTAACAAAATAAATGACTCTTAGTCATATTAGATAAGGTGGCAACCCAATTCCAAGACAAGCTATGTAATTAGAAAAGCTACAAATCTTTTAATAACTAAAATACTTATCTACCAACATTTTTTAAAGAGTAGAAATCTTTTATCTTCCAACATTTTGAAAGAATAGGAAGGGCTCTACGTAAGGCAATCTGAAACTACAATCTGAAGCTAACGTAAGAGACAACTGGCAGTTAAAGTAGAAAGGTACGGATCTTCAATAAATCAAACAGAGATTTTGCAATTTTAAGGGAGTACGGTGTAATCCTTCTCAAGAATATCATACGGAGTTTTCCCTACTTCAGGTATGTTAAGGCTAATCCTTCTTTCTTTTGGCATGATCCAAGTAACGATGCATACATGATATTTCATAAATGGTTCTACTCTCAACAGTTAAGGATGTCTATGTTATTCATTCTTGTAAAGTGATATTCAAGCATATCTAAGTATGCATGTAGTTCCCTATTGAGGTATTTGATAAAGATGTTAATATTCATAATGGTATTATATGCATTATTATTTACCACCGGGATATGGCCAGTTGGGTAGTTACATATTTACTACCGAGCTACGACCGGTCGGGCAGTCATGCATTTACCATCGAGCTATGGCTGGTCAGGGCGATTACATACTTACCACTGAGCTACTGCCGGTCGGGCAGTTACCACTTATCAGTTGGGCAGTTAACGTCATGAGAATGATGTAATCAGAATTATTATATTGTAGTTTTATTTATATATACTAGATGGGTCTTATTCTATAAGTTATGGCCCTTAACGGAAAGTCAGAGGTTTTAAGTTGACTTTTATCCCTCCCCGAGATAGTATCTTATTACTACGTTTCATTTCTGCCTTACATACTCGGTACATTCTTTGTACTGACGTCCCTTTTCCTGGGGCACTGTGTTTCATGCCACGCAGGTGTAGATAAGTGAGGTGAGGACCATCCACTGTAGGCTGCCTCCAAATATCAGCTTTTGGTTGGTGAGCTCCACATCTTCCTGGAGTATTGCCGAGTCAGGTTCTATATATGTTATTTTGTTTTATGAGGATGTCGAGAACCTTGTCTCGACTTATATATTATGGTCAAGTTTTCTTAAAGGTTTTGCAGACAGTGTCTTGTTTATAATTTTAGGTATGACATGTCAACGGCCTTGTCGGCCCCTATGTATCTATATAAATTATTTTTTTGAATTAGCTATGTGAGTTAAGTACTAATATTGTCAATTTTATATATATATATATATATATATATATATATATGTGTGTGTGTGTGTGTGTGTGTGTGGGGGGGGGGGGGTCTGTCATGGACCGTGACGGGTCTTATAGAAATAAAAAAGGGATAAGGTATGTGGCGCTCAGTTGAGTAGGCACCGGGTACCAGTCGTGACCCTCTGATTTGGGTCGTGACAAAAGTGGTGTCAGAGCAGTTCTGTCCTAGGGTTGTTTGGAAGCGGTGTCTAGTAGAGTCATGTTTATGAATGTGTTGTGCACCGCGTTGTATAAACAGGAATCTATTAGGAATTTAGGGATTGGTTACCCTTCCTTCTTGATATTAGATCGTGAAATATAGCACGTCATAGGGAATAAAGCCCATGACCTTTGACTTGTTTTATATATACAACGATTCCTATGACCAGGAAAGCTACGGCTAGTGATAAGGGTAAAGCAGTGGCATATGTGGGTATGAGTAGAGTACCAATGTCTAGTGAGGGCCATAGTGAGGCCCCGAGGGGAAATACGACACCCTCGTATAGTTCTCCGATTTCGCCAGCACCCGAGGAGATGAGGAGGAACCCAGTACCTCCACCTATTGTTCAAGATAAGGATATGGATATGCGGAGTGCAGTACGGTTGTTGACTAGATTGGTAGCCGCTCAGGCTCAGCGCCAGGTAAGTACAGGTGTTGGTCACATTGACAGGATTATTAGCGCGAGAGTTCGAGACTTCATCAACCTGGACCCTAAAGTATTTACCGGATCCAACAAGGATGAGGACCCGCAAAACTTTATTGATAGGATTTAGAGGACTTTGAGGGTGATGCATGCATCAGACATTAAGTCAGTAGAGTTGACCTCTTACCGATTGCGGGATGTTGCGGTTCAGTGGTATGAAACTGTAGAATTGTCTAGAGGGACAAATGCTTCTCCAGCGGTATGGGAAGAGTTCTCAGTGGTTTTGTTGCGTCATTACTTGCTGGTGGGGATTCGTCAGGCAAGGGTAGACAGGTTCTTGGCTCTTAAACAAGGGAATATGAGTGTGCGGGAGTATAGTCTCCAGTTTGATTCCTTGGCGAGGTATGCCCCCTCGATTGTGGCTGAAAGGAGTGACCCAGTGCATCGGTTTGTGGTAGGACTTGGGCCGCACCTGATTAATGAGTGTTTCACGGCCGCTCTACTCGATAGTATGGATATTTCCCGCATCCAAGCTTATGCTCAAAATTTGGAGGATAGAAAACGACAGCAATACGAGAATCGTGATAAGGGTCAGTGTAAGAAGTCTAGGTCTGCTAGGCAACCTGAGGATTTTCCGGACGATCCTATGTCACCATATCCTGTAGAAAGTGTCCGACAATTGCAGAAGCCATATTATGAGGGATCTGTCTATTCTGAATCAGGCGAAGGCTCGAGAATTTTTGGTTTTCAGAAACGGAGGGATTCAGCACAGATGCGGCCGCCTCGTCCGCGGTGCAGTCAATGCTATAGAGCTCATTCTGGACAATGTCGTCAGGGATCTAATGTATGCTATACCTGTGGAGACCCTAGTCATTACATGAGGGAATGTCCTATGAATGACAAAAGCGGGATGGTTCAGCCTACCAGATCTATAACAGTCTCCTCCTCTTCAGTACGCCCTCAAGAACGAGGCCCTCAGGCATCCGCTGGTAGAGGTAGAGGCAAGAGTGGAGCATCTAGCTCCGGCGGTAGTCATAATCGCATATATGCTTAGGCAGGTCATCAGGACCCAGAGGCTACACCGGATGATGTGTCAGGTACTGTGACTATGGGTAATGTTCGATCTTATTAATGCAAATTGCCCAGTTAATATGATTAATATAAGAGTGAGTTGGCATTACGTCTGAAGGGTTAAGGGAAACCAAGGCTAGCTTGAAAGCAAAGTAAGAACCCGAGGATAGTGGACTAAGGTATAAAAGGGGAGTAACCTAGAACATTAAGAAGTTAGAACCCTGATAGCTGTAACGCCCAAGGGAGGAAACAACATATAGTACGCAAGATTTTGGGAAAGTTAGTATAATGGAATAAAAAGTTCTGAACCCGGTTATTAATATTACAACTAGTAAGTGTCAGCGCCTAGAAGATAGATTAACAGAGTCGTAGGTAACGAATGGCTTAGGAAGTAGTTTTAGGGAGGGACGACGTCCTGACCCCGTGAGAGCCTGATATTTGTTTCATTGGAGTATAGCCCGGGAAGTTGGTAGTAGCGTTGTTACAAAGGCGACTCTACCATGGTTATATAAATCCCAGAGAGTTAAACATTCGAGGACGAATGTTTCTAAGGGGGAAGGATGTTACATCTCGCGTTTTCGTACGTTAAAATTTCGTCTTCGGATTAATCGACATAGACGCAGGGATGAGATTATCTTGAGGTTATCGTATTTATGATATTTATAATAAGTGATAAGTAAGTGCCATGAAGGATAAAGGGTACATGAATCAAAGAAAATGAGTTTCGTTGAAGGTTGTCGATTTGGGATAAAACACGGTCTGAGCTATAATACCCAATATTTATGGACTAGTACCATACAAGGTACCATATGACCATGATAAGTATGATGTATAAAGTATATTAAAAATAAGTAGTATTTTAAGTAATTTGAGATAATTTTTAATTATATGGGTAATTGATTAATTATCGGATAACGGGACATTACCTAATTAACTAATGCATTTGGGATAAGATTAAAACCTCACCCCCACGTGGCAGCAAGCCACTAACAAAATAAATGACTCTTAGTCATATTAGATTAGGTGGCAACCCAATTCCAAGACAAGCCATGTAATTAGAAAAGCTACGAATCTTTTAATAACTAAAATACTTATCTTCCAATATTTTTTAAAGAGTAGAAATCTTTAATCTTCCAACATTTTAAAAAAATAGGAAGGGCTCATATGAAGCTACAATCTGAAGCTAACGTATGAGACAACCAGCAGTTAACGTTGTCAAGCACGTATCTTCAATAAATTAAACGGAGATTTTGCAATTTTAAGGGAGTATAGTGTAATCCTTCTCAAGAATATCATACGGATTTTTCTCTACTCCAGGTATGTTAAGGCTAATCCTTCTTTCTTTTGGCATGATCCAAGTAACGATGCGTACACGATATTTCATAAGTGGTTCTACTCTTAGCAGTTAAGATGTCTATGTTATTCATTCCCGTAAAGTGATATTCAAGCATGTCTAAGTATATATCTAGTTCCTTATTGAAGTATTTGATAAAGATGTTAATATTTATAATGGTATTATATGCATCATTATTTACCACCGAGTTACGGCCGGTTGGGCAGTTACATACTTACCACCGAGCTATGGCCTGTTGGGAAGTCATGTATTTACCACCACGCTAGATCGGTCAGGTAGTTACCACTGATCAGTTGAGCAGTTAACGCCACGAGAATAATGTAATTAGAATTATTATATTGTGTTTTTATTTATATATACTAGATGGGTCTTATTCTATAAGTTATGGCCCTCAACGGCAAGTCAGAGGTTATAAGTTGACTCTTATCCCTCCCCGAGATAGTATCTTATTACTACGTTTCATTTCTGCCATACATACTTGGTAAATTCTTTGTACTGATGTCCCTTTACCTGGGGCGCTGTGTTTTATGCAACGCAGGTGTAGATAGGCGAGGTGAGGACCATCCATTATAGGCTGCCTCCAGATATCAGCTTTTGGTTGGTGAGCTCCATATCTTCCTGGAGTATTGCCGAGTCACGTTTTATATAGGTTATTTTGTTTTATGAGGATGTCGGGAACCCTGTCCCGACTTATATATTATGGTCATGTTTTCTTAGAAGTTTTGCAGACAGTGTCATGTGTATAGTTTTAGGTATGACATGTCAACGGCCTTGTCGGCCCCTATGTATTTATATAAATCTTTTTTTTTGAATTAGTTATGTGAGTTATGTTTTAATATTGTCAATTATATATATATAGATGTGGCCTATCATGGCCCGTGACTGGTCTTATAGAAAATAAAAAGTGATAAGGTGTGTGGCGCTCAGTTGAGTAGGCATCAGGTGCCAGTCGTGGCCCTCTGATTTGGGTCGTGACAACTTTAGCATGTTATTATACCAGTCCAGGAGCAGAAAATCGATATGTATTCTTGTATACTTGCTTCTGTGTAATTTGATTTAGAGTGGATGCCTAAGACCACACCTGGCAGTTTATATTGTTATGATGTGACCACACCAGGCGGATTGTATTGTTATGCCTTTGATCACGCCGGGTATATTGTGTTGTAATACGTGTGACCACGTCGGGGGGATTATGTTGATATGACTATGACCACGTTGGGCGGATTGTGACATAGCATGTAACCATGCCAGACGGATTATGATATTGAGCATGTGACCACAGTGGGTGGATTATGATATTGAGTCTATGACCACGCCAGGCTGGTAGCATGTGGATAAGGATATATCCCTTTAGTGTCACCCTCTCACGTTTCTCTCTTAATGGTGTACATGCGGATTGTGAGAAATCGATGGCTTTCTGGTTGATGTAAACTCCGGGATAGCTGGTTACTGTATTTGGATCGGGTTGCAAGCCGCAACAGGCCTTATTGGTTTATTGTTATTGGTCAGGTTGCGCACCGCAACAGACAGATATTTGGTTATTGTATTTCATCTTTACTTATAATTTCCTTGACTCTTTTTCCTGATTTACTTGCATATCTTCTTTATATGTAGGATTGTTGAATGAGTAGAACACTTTAAAACAAAGAATTGTGAGCATCTGAGTGGTTTTACCTGAGATTTCCTGATTTGATCTTATATTTGTTCTATACTTGTTGAAATTATGACTTGTACAGGTGTTGGTAAGTATCATGTATAGTTCTTGCTTCTTTTACCTCGTTGAGGTTAGTTAGGATACTTATTGAGTACATGGTGTCAGTTATACTCATACTACATATGCACATTGCGTGTAGATCTTGGAGTTGTTGATGATATGTATGGTGGGAGTTGACATTAAAGTTGTACCTGTATTCCAATTGTGGCTATCACTTGTCCTTGGTAGATTTAGATTCAAATTATGTTCATGTACATTCCAAACAGATATTGTGATTATTTCAATTCAGGTTTTTAAATTGAAGCCTTAGTGGCTCATGACTTGTACTACTAGTTTTTGGGTTGTTATATGAAAGTTCAGTTATCTCATCATTTATTTCTCATTAATCTCATTTGGAATATGTTAATTGTTAGCTGGCTTACCTAGCATGTAGGGTTAGGTGCCATCATGACTAGTGGATTTTGGGTTGTGACAAGTTGGTATCAGAGTTCATGGTTTATAGGTTCGATTAGTCATAAGCAAGTGTCTAGTAGAGTCTTGCGGATCGGCATGATGATGTCCATACCTATCTTCAAGAGGCTACAGAGCATCTAGGATAAACTTCCCATCTTTCATTCCTTATCGTGCGACATTGATTCAGCTTGAATCGTATCTCTTTGAATTCCTTCCATTCATTCGTATGGTATGTGAGCGCTCGGTATAGGCTGTGCATCGATGACTTGTGGTTCTATGGATGAGATATATTTGCTATATTTTGGTTATGGTCCAGTCTGGAGGACTTGATGTTGGGTTTTGACTGCAACTTGGTCTCGGTTGTTGCAATTGTGCGAGTATGCGCTTGTTGGACTCATATGTCCAGTGGTGTCCTAAAAGTGGGATTTACGACTCGATGAGTAGTTTAGTAGCTATATAACGTGTATAATGTGACTGCGAGGTGATTTTAGGTGGTTTTTATATGATGAGAAGGGTTGCTTTTGGAATGCAAAAAGGACTATTGGGTGCTTGAATTTAATCTTGAATTGTTTTACAGTCTCGAGTTCTGAGCTTGTTGAGGGATCTTCATATTGTTCGTTTATAGGATGAAGTAGATTCTTATGTCTTGTTGACTATTTCAGAATCGGGAAGATTTAGTGATTGCATAGTGGTTGTGGACATGAAAGGGCATAGAGAAATGCAAGTTTGAGACTAAGCAGGTGGGTTATCTCCTGCGTGATATTCTAAGTCTATGTGATCCTTATGATGTTATGTGAAGAGTTTTCTTTCAATCAGTGGGTTATATGCATTGCAATTTGAGTATGGATTGCTTGAGTAAGTTGTCTTGATTGTCATGAGGATGAATATAAGCTTATCTGATGAGTTGAGGTATTATATGATTAGTGATATATGATTTCATGAAGGATTTAGCTGAGTTTTGGTGCGAGATTGTGGTATTCGTGAAGCAAAAGTTATTGTGGTTATCAGATGTTTTGTTCTTGGCTTCGAGCCAAGTAGAGGAGCATGCTATCAACGATCAGATTGCATAGTTATGTGTTGTATTGGTTTCCATCTGAGGTATGTTTGTGAATCAGTTATGATTTACAGAGGTTGGGATCGAATATGTCTCGAGTAAGAAATTTTTTGGATAAATGATATATTACACTTTATGGATATATGGAAATCATGGAATGGTTTGAATTGGTTTCTTGAATGATGTAGTGTTCGTGGAGTAGAGCTTCACTCAGTTTGTTAAAATGAGGTTACTTCTTTGAGTGTGGAAGACATGATGAGGCACAGATCATTAGCTTGTTTGGGCGGTGCATGTGAGATTAGAATAGGGTGGATGACTCTCGAGAAGGTTCTAATGGGTTCAAGGTTTGCATTTGGTATTTGAAGAATTTCCGAATTTGTGAGTGGCTAAGACCTAAGATTTGCATCGGAGGATGTTGGGACTCGCAGTATTTCTATATCATTATGGATTCTAGATTTCAGTATCATAAAGGTAAAGGAAACAGTTTTAGATTCACATAAGGTCTCTTCATAGTGGGTATCTCGGATACGGTTTTCTAAGTGTTAAATTGGGAATACAACGCCTTATGGGCCTTAGGGTGATGTGGTTATATACTAGGATCTCTCGTGGTGGGCGTTGAGTTAAGGGTCATAGTGTTGGCAAAGAAAAGTGTTAGCTTAAAGGAAATTCAGAAGAAACTAGGAGGAAATAGAACAGCTTGGTAGAAAGTTGGATCAGTATGGTAATTGTATGCTTGGTTCTTTTGGTTCTTACGATGTGATGAGGCTTTACAAGTGTTTTGTGGCAATACTCTTGGGTTTGGTGACTTGAGTGACTTGGTTGAGTTAGAGGGATTTAGTTCTGATGGCTTGGTTATGTGCATATGGCTTTCGTAGAGTTCTCGATGATTTCTATCATGGTTTGAGATGGATATTTTATACCGGCATGATGAGTATGTTGCGGATTATGATTTTCTCCTAGATGGGATCAAGTGGAAGGTTTACGACTGATTAATTATGTATTCTACTTATGACTTAGAGTTGATAATGATGTTCTCGTATTTTCATATGATGGCATGACAGACACAGTGCGTTGTGTGAGATTGAGATTTGCATGTGCAAGTATACGGTTCAGTTTCAAAAGGAAGGTTATGGTGTTCTAGACGGCATTGACAGTTTCAGATATTTAGAGGAATGCTAGCACTATTTGGTATCACATGAGAAGACTATTTGCATTTTAGAAGGCGCCTTGTATTTTGACTTACGGATATTCCATGGTATTGCGGTACTCGCATGGTTGATCGACTACTGATATTCGGATTTATCTATGTAGACGGAAGAATTATGGAAGTATTTCTCATGGAACGATTTTATATGAAGGATGTGTTAGTCATTTGAGTGGTGGAGATAGGATCAGATCTGGTGATTCTTTTGTATTCTTGTGGTTTGGAGACTGGGAGTCTCATAGGTAGATTGTTTCATGGTTGCGGATTGCAAAGATATGGCCAAGTTGGCCAGCTGTAAGTATGTGTTATGGTTAGATTATTGTGGACTTTTAGAGGGCTATTTATCTATTTGAGTATTTTTGAAATCGATTTAAAGGCTACTAGTAGGCCTAATGAGGATGTGTATTCTACATCGGGTCATATTTGTTGACTCAGCACGGCTATTATTGAGGGGTGTGTCACTCGGTTAAAGTTAAGCTTGTTCGTGTTATGAGATGATATATGTGTTACTCTTCTCTGATACGTTGGGTTGTGATTTGTTGGTTATTTGAACGCATGATGTGATTTTGTTTGGGTCTTGTGGCGGAATTCGAGCGAGATGGTACTTGGGATATCGAATGGTTGATTGCACCTTGGTTATGGTCTTTCTTGTTGGTGGTATATTGTGCTAGTCATTCCTCTGTGGTTACGTTCATGTCCTTCATGTGTTTGTTGTTGATTTGCATAGGGTTGTGGATTTGAGCATTTTGGTTTGACGTATTTCAAGTGGACCGATGTTTGGATTGGGTCACGCACTGTGACAGAGTCATGTTGGGATATGATTCTCTGTGTGAGGCTCATTTCTTTTAGTGCTACTATGTATGATGGGTTCATAGCATTGTGCTTGTGGCGGTATCCGTTGAGCTTGTGGGACGGCTCTTTTAATTGATTCTCTTTCCATTACTGGGAGCATTTAAGTTGTTGCTCGTTTGGTGCATTGATTGTACGGTATGTGCCTTGAGATGGAATTGGTGTGGCATGTTAGTAGAGTAACTGTATTTGATAGGATAAGGTCATCCGACCTGGAATAAGTATTGTCGGATTTGATTATGGTATGTTTGATAGAATAATGTCACTAATCAGCTTAGAATGTGACTATGGTTCTTGTCGGGCTAGAGCGCTCCATGACTGGTTGATCTGATGAGTGATTATGAGTTTCTGCGTGTTTTATTCACCATTTGGAAGTATACGAAGGTTTCGGACACGGTTTTAGTTTATATGATGCTTGTTACTAGTATCAGGTTTGTTTTTGGGAAGTTAATGCGGTCGGAAATTATTTTGGTGAGTATCTGAGTTATATGGTATATCATGTGATTACATCTTGGGTTATGGTTATGGCTTGGTACAGCTTGTTCAGACTTATAAAGTGTGTGAATGCGAAGATCGGGTCTTGTAATGGATTTCGGATGTTGGAGATTTGATTCCAAGGTTTATGGGATAAAGTTGGACAAAGGATCTTCAGTTAGGTTGTGGTGGCAGGCTTATATTATTAGGGTGACGTGGGATCACCCACGGGCATATGCATGTTGAGGTTACACAGTGAAGTGATGGCTTTGGAACGACTCTTCACACGTTTGAGGACGAACATATGTTTAAGTGGGGTAAAATGTAACGACCCAACCGGTCATTTTGAGCAACTGTATTCCGTTCAGCTGTTTGAAGTCTTGATTAGCTTCATATGATGTATTATGACTTGTGTGAATCGTCGGTTTTGGTTTTCAGGTGATTCAGAATTGATTTGGAAGAATGATTCTCAACTAGGAAGCTTTAAGTTGGAAGTGTTGATCAAGTTTGAATTTTATGTATTTGGCCTCGGATCGGAGTTTTGATGATTTTGTTAAGATCGTATAGTGATTTTGGACTTGGGAGTATGCCCGGATTTGCATTTGGATATTTCTAGAAGGTTTTGGCACTATTTTACTGAAAGTTAGAATTTTGAAGGTTTGGAATGTTCATAAGTTTGACCGAGAGTTGACTTTGATTATATCATATTCTAATTATAGTTTCGGGGGTTGGAATAGGTTCGTTATGTCATTTGGAACCTTTTGTAAAAAAATTGAGATCATTCTGGGTTGATTTGATATGGTTCGACACGAGTTTTGGAAGTTAAAAGTTCAAAAATTCATTAGGTTCGATTTGAGGTGTGATTCGTGGTTTTTATGTTGTTATGTGTGATTTGAGGTCTCGAGTAGGTCCGTGTTATGTTTTGGGACTTGTTTGTATATTTGGAAGGGGTCCCGAGGGGATCAGGTGAGTTTCAGACATGGCTGAGATCATTTTGGATCATGTTGGTTGATGTTTGTTTGTGTAGGGACCTAGTGTAACCGCACCTGCGGAGCCTTGGGCACAGGTACGGAGCCGCAGAAGGGACACTTGTAGTGCAGAAGTGCAAATTGGAGCCGGGGACAGGAGTCTACAAATGCAGAGATTCCATCACATAAGCGAAGGCGCAGACGCGAAACTGTGGTCGTAGAAGCGAAGGTGGCCCGTTGTCGAGAAGTCACGGGTGCGGGGAGCTGGGTCGCATCTACGGAAGCACAGAAACGGTGAGTTGGGGTGCAGAAGCGAGAATCTTCACATAAACGGTAGGTGGCTCGTACCTGCGATATCACAGAAGCGTGTATATTTTCACAGGCGCGAGGGGTCGAATTTCAGAGATTTTTCCACAAAAGTGGAGTTTGGTCGCAATAGTGACGCCGCATAAGCGGCCAATATTTCACAGATGCGAAAATTCTTGGCAGATTGTATTTATATTCAAGGGTTGAATCATTTGATCACATTTCGGGATTTAGAGCTCGAATTTGGGCGACTATGAAGGGGATTTTCACCATATGGATTGGGGTAAGTATTTTTAACTCGGTTTTGTTAATATTTCATGAATCTATCTTCAATTTTAGCATTTGGATTATGAATTTTAAAGAGAAATTAGGGGTTTTTATCTAAACTTTCCCAAAGTGAAATTTTGAATTTTGAACATTGATTCGGTGTCAGATTTGAGTGAAATTAGTATGGTTTGACTTATAATTGAATTATTTGTCGGAATTTGTAAGTTTTACGGGGTTCCGAGGTGCGGGCCCTAGTTTGACTTTTTGGTTGACTTTGTGTAATTGATTAATGATTCAACCTTTATCGAATGGGTTTGTCTCCTATGGTATTATTTGATGTTTTTGAGTTGCTTTTGTCTAGTTTCGCGCTGTTGAGAGGTTGATACGTGCGGGATGGCATTTCTAGAGAGGTGTTTGGCTTGCTCGGTATTTGTTTTTGCTTGTTTGAGGTAACAATCTTAGCAAAATTTGGTCGAGGCACTAGTTTCCTGAATTATTTGTGATAGCTATGTGCTATGGGTGCGCATATGTGTGGAGTTTGAGCCTACGGACCAATGAAGACACCATGCCCATTGTGTTTACCGAATCTGAGAGTCCGAGCATACAAGTCATGGATCAAGACATTGCACGACGAATCGAGGACGACGTGGGACACAGCTGCAACATTTGGTTCACCCCACACGTGGAATGTGAGAGGCAAAAGGCAACCGATTATGCTAGATAATGCCTGGGCATTAGGTATGGAACACAGAAAATCGACGCTGAACAAGCCTAATTTGCGCTTGTTCCATGACTGAGATGGCATGCGGGCTAGGACGTCGCGGTACAAGCAGGGATCCAACCCATTCACATAAGCCGAACACCACTCATGTGTCGCACGTTGACTTTCCTCGCCGATGCATGCCGATAACAGCCCCAACATGTGACGCACAACCATGTGTTGTTGCCAATGCCAACATAGCAAAGCCAAAACAAGCCCCGTCAGGCACGAACAGGGGGTTGGAGTGTAGAAACGAAGAAGGTGCCACAAGTTAAAGACACAGACACAACCCACAACAACCGATGGACTTCGGCGGGTACTGAACTTAGCCCCATGTGCACGGCACCTTGTGGCGCTACTTGCACGAGGCCTCTCCATTCCGTTGCCAAAAGCCATCAACTGCCACAAGCGATGTCGCCACCCGATATTGCCCACAATAACCGATGGCATTCGGCATGTACTAAGCTTAACACATGCGCATGGCACCTTGCAGCGCTACTTGCACGACGCTTCATCATTTCGTTGCCAAAAGCCATCATCCACCACGAGTGATGCCATACTCAATACACAACAATCGATGGCCTTCAGCATGTACTGAGTTTAGCCTCATGCACACAGTACCTTGCATCGCTACTTGCACGAGGCCTCATCGTTTTGTTGCCAAAAACCATCAGCTTCCACGAGCGATGCCGCCACCCGATATTGCCCACAACAACCGATGGCATTTGGCATGTACTGAGCTTAAAACATGTGCATGTCACCTTGTAGCACTACTTGCACGACACTTTGTCGTTCCTTTTCCAAAAGCCAACAGCCGCTACGAGCGATGCCATACTCAATCCACAACAACCGATGGCCTTCATCATGTACTGAGCTTAACCCCATGCGCACGGCACCTTGCGATTCTACTTGCACGAGGCCTCATCATTCCATTTCCAAAAGCCATTAGCTGCTATGAGTGATGCCGCCACCCGATGTTGCCCACAACAACCTATGGAATTCGGCATGTACTGAGATTAGCCCCATGCGCATGGCGTTAAGCTCAGTACATGGCCATGTCCTGCCATTTCCTGCCAAGTCCACGCCCTGCTATGTCCTGTGTCCTGCCATATCCATGCCCTGCCATGTCCTGCGTCGTGCCATGGCCATGTCTTGCCACGTACGACGTCGTTCCATGGACATGCCCTGCCACATCCTACGTCGTTCCATGGTCGCGTCTGATGGCGAGCCATGTCCTGCGTCGGGCTATGACCATGTACTGCCACGTCCGTCGCCATGCCATGGCTAGGACCTACCATGTCCTACATTGTGCCATGGCCATGTCCTGTCGCATCCGACGCCGTCCCATGGCCATGCCGCCCTGCATAGTCCGACATTGGGCTATGGCCACGCTATACCATTTCATGTCATATCCTACGTCGTGCGTTAGGCATGTCCTTCCACGTTCGACATCGCGCCATGGCAACATCCGACCATGCCCTAATATGTCATCGTGCCATGTCCATGTCCTTACATGTCCGATATCGTGACATGGCCATGTCTTTCCATGGCCGTATCCGACGTCGTGCCATGGCCACGTTTGACATCGTGCCATATCCACGTCCGACATCGGGCCATGGACACGCCCTGCCATGTATTTCCATTTCCTGCATCATGCCATGGCCAAGTCCTGCCATGGCCGCGTCGGACGTCGTGCCATGGCCACACCCTGCCACGTTCGACGCCGTGTCATGGCCACGTCTAACATTAGGACATGGCCATGCCCTGCCATGTCCTGCATCATGCCATGTCCATGTCTTGCCATGGTCGCGTCCGACATCGGGCCATGGCCACATCCGACGTCGGGCAAGGGCCATGCCTTGCCATGTTCTGCGTCATTCTATGGGCATGTCCTTCTGCGTCTGACATCAAGCCATGGCCACGCCCTACTATGTCCTGCCATATCATGCGTCGTGCCATGTCCATGTCCTACCATATCCAACGTCGTGCTATGGCCACATCCGACCATGTTAAAATTCCTGAACCGGGACGTGGCAGTTGACGGCAACGTTAGGAAGTCCGGAGACATCATCGGGGGCCTCGGGAAGAGTTTTCTTTACTGTTTAACAGCCTGCCTACCCTGGAAATGACTCAGTCGGAGTTGTTGCTACAGACTTATGGGTAGGCCGGTACCCTGTTCCATTTGATGTCAAATAGTCTTAGAATCTTTGTAGACAGAGGTTCATTTTGTACAGTATGTCAGAGGCCTTGATGGCCGATATGTATTCATGTTTTAAGAACGATAGTTCATTGATTAGTGTTTGCTCACTTATAGTTATACATTACGAGTTGTGGACATGTTGACCCAATATATTTACAAAAGAAAAGTTACAGAGTGGTTCGCTCGGGCCAGTACGCCATTGTCAGCCATGCCTCCCCGGGTTGGGGCATGACAAAGTGGTATCAGAGCAAGTCATGTCCTAGGGAGTCTACAAAGTCGTGCCTAGTAGAGTCTCACTTATGGGTATGTTGCGTGCCACATTTATAATCGAGATGCTATAGGGCATTTAGGAAATGTTACCCTTCTTTTGTTTTCAGATCGTGCCATAAAGCTAAGTCATAATAATTCATTATAAAGCTTCCACCGAATTTTGTATGCACCAGAAATGCTATCACAATAGAGCTTTAACGCGTAGATATAATTTCTACCTATGTGGAAGGGAGGTTATGAAAGCGACAGAAGATACGATGCGAGATTGAAAAGTGAGTAAGGTAAAGGTGAAGAAGATACGAGATACTCAAGTACAAAAGGTTGTGAATAGTCCAGACATCAGATAGAGATTGGGTTTTAGATTAGTTTACAGAGGAGACCCTAGCAAAAAATTTGTAAATCTCTAAGAGTTAACATTCAAGGACGAATGTTTCTAAAGGGGGGAAGGATGCTACACTTTAATACTAGGATGAGTCGTAGTAATCCATATGAGCTTGAAGGGACTAAGACCATTCACGAGGTTATAAAGGATTTGTGATTATGTTATTGTAAGACCCTGTAAGATTAACAACCTTGATGTCGTTATATACATTTGATATGGTATTTTGAATGGAACATTTTTTGTAAAAAAAAGATTTGAAAAATATGATTTTATGTAGTTATTAATATTACTACTTTCGAATATGTTTTAAATTATACGCATAATACGAGAAAGTTTATGAGATTTTCTTTATTGTAAAGATAGAAATTATTTTCTCACAAGAAAAGAAGGTTATCTTTTACCATTCTAAGAATTAAGCGTACGAAAATTTGTACTCTTTATATGAGATTCGGAAAATTAGAAGTTGAGAAAATATATGTATTTTTACATGGATGTTTTAATGAAATAATAGTGTTTGCATTGATTTTATATGGTACCACATGACCATAATATTAAGGTGTACAAAGTGTGTTAAAAGTGAGTAGTATTTTAAGTAATTTGAGATAATTCTTAATTATATGGGTAATTGGTTAATTACTAGATTAGTAGAGGATTAATAAGTTGATTAAGGAAAAAGGTGTGAAAATTTGGATAAGTTTAAGTGCATTAACGTGGTCGCATGGGCTATTCAACCAAATGACTCATTAGTCTTTATAAATCGGTGGCATGTTAGGAGAATTTTAGGACAAAATAATCCCCACAAGTGGGGCCCACCCCACTAATATACAAAGCTTCTGTAAACTACAAACACTGAGAGCCTACTACAAAGTAACGTATGGGATTTATCAAAGAAGAAATTCATATGAATCCTTTACAAGGCTTAGATGGCAATGTGGTTTTCTTCAGCAAACTTATACAAAAGTATGTCCAAGACAAGCAATAAGAAGCCACGAAATTCATATAAGATTAGACGATAGCAACGTGATTTTCTACAAAACAATTTTATAAGAAGTTATACTACACAATAGCAGCGGGATTTGCAATTCTAAGGGAGCCCGGTATAATCTTTCTCAAGAACATCATACGGAATGTTTTCCTACTCCAATCTGCCGTTATGTGTTTCGTCGCGATTGGCATTTGTTAGAAGGATTGTCAAGAGAATCGGTCCAGGTATGTTAAGGCTAATACTTCTTTCTTTTGGCATGATCCAAGTAGCGATACGTAAACGTAATGCTATTCCATAAGTGGTTCTACTCTTAACAGTTAAGAATGCCTATGTTATTCATTCCGGTAAAGTTATATTCAAGTATGTCTAAGTATGTTCCTATGTTTTTATTGAGGTATTTGATGAATATGTTAATGTTTATAATATAGTGATACATGCATCTTCATTTACCACCGTTCTACGGTTGGTCGGGCAGTTACCACCGGTTGGGCAGTTATCCATTTACCACCGAGCTACGGTCGGTCGAGTAGTTACCACTGATCAGTTGGGAAGTCATGCATCATACGATATGGATAATAGTCTCAAAGAGAAGTATTATATATATATAACTATACTAAGTATGCATATTCGGTGGCACTTCAGAGATTCAGGTTGATTCTTATATGTCTTTAATCAATATTGACTTATTGTTATATTGCAGTTCCGCCTTACATACTCGGTACATTTTTTGTACTGACGTCCTTTTGTTGGGGACGCTATATTTATGTCTGCAGGTATAGATAATCAGTTTGACAAGCCCTCATAGTAGACGAGGTTAGCATTCAACGAAGGATCGGTAAGACTCCACTTCATTTGGAGTGCATCCGAGTGTATGAGTCATCGTGTCAGAGTTGTTGCTACAGACTTATGGGTAGGCCGGTACCCTGTTCCATTTGATGTCAAATAATCTTAGAGTCTTTGTAGACAGAGGTTCATATTGTACAGTATGTTAGAGGCCTTGATGACCCATATGTATTCATGTTTTAAGAACGATAGTTCATTGATAAGTGTTTGCTCACTTATAGTTTTACATTACAAGTTGTGGACATGTTGACCCAATATAGTTACAAACCGAAAGTTATAGAGTGGTTCTCTCGGACCAGTATGGCACCGGGTGCCAGACACCCCTCCCCAGGTTTGGGGCATGATAGCTCAGTACATGCCGAAGGCCATCGATTGTTGTGGGTTGTGTCTGGCATCGCTCATAGCGGCTGATGGCTTATGGAAATAGAACAGCGAAGCATCGTGCAAGTAGCATCGCAAGGTTCCATGAGCATGGGGCTAAGCTCAGTACATGCCTATTGCCATCAGGTGTTGTGGCCAATATCGGGTGGCGGCATCGCTCGTGGCAGCTGATGGCTTTTGGCAACGGAACGACGAGGCCTCATACAAGTAGCGCCGCAAGGTCCGAACGCATGGGGCTAAGCTCAGTATATTCCGAAGGCGATTGGTTGTTGTGGGTTGTGTACGTGCCTTTAACTTATGGCACCTTATTCGTTTCTACACTCTAACCCCTTAATAGTGCCTGGCGGGGCTTGTCTTGGCTTTGCAATGTTAGCATTGGCAACAACACATGGTTGCGCGTCACGTGATGGGGATGTTGCCGGCATGCATCGGCAAGGCAAGTGTACGTGCGGCACATGAGTGGTGTTCGGCTTGAGTGGCTAGGTTGTATCCCTGCTTGTGCAGTGACATCCTAGCCCGCATGCCAT